>NC_058524.1:327794888-327849888 GCF_904849725.1 Hordeum vulgare subsp. vulgare | reverse complement strand
TTTCCTTAGTTGTCGTTGTTCTAAACGTTGTCCTCGTTGTCGTTCTTGTCATCATTGTGATCGTCAATGTCGTCGTCGTCGTCGTTGTTGTTGTTGTCGTAGTGGTGGTGGTGGTGGTGTTGGTGGTGGTTGTTCTTATTGTTTTTGTTGTTGTTGTTGTTGTTGTTGTCGTTGTTGTCGTCCTTGTCGTCATCGTTGTCATTATCGTCGTCGTCGTCGTTGACGTCGTTGTCATCGTTGTTAACGTCGTCATTGCTGTTTTTGCCATTGTTGTTGTTTTTGTCGTAGTAGTAGTAGTTGTTGTTGTTGTCGTTTGTTGGAGCATATATCTCCATATGTGGTTTTGGTACTTGATGAAAATTCCTATGGACTAATGGTTGCCTTAAGTTACATTTATAGGATTTGTCCATAGGCACTTCTTGAAGTCCATCTGTTGGGTTCAAGGAGTTTATATGATGACCAAGATGGTATTCAAGGTATTATCCAAAGAATGGTCATAGAGACACATGGTTGATCAAGATCTCAGACAAAGAGTAAATCAAGATGATCAACACACAAAGCGTACAAGATGTACCGAGAGGGATCAAGTGATCCCATGGTATGGTAAGTATTGTCCATTACGTGTTTGTGTACTAACCCATGGTCTTCGTGAGAGTTCTATGTGGGGGTTAGGTGTGTTTCCATGGGCTTGCGTCAAAGGGAAGATCTCATACAACCCATGGAGTATGACGTCAAGTTGTGATCGTCATCAAGATTGCGATGTGCAAGTTCAAGTGGATCAGCACGAAGATACCATGCTTGAAGCTTGCCGTCCATTGTGGTGGCAATGGACTTGTGAAGCTATGCTGAAGAGTGGCTCACCCATAGTGAGTATGGGGGAGCAATCTACTAGTCTTCATCAAGCCAACACAATCAAGAAAGGTGGTCCATCTTGAGGAAGCCAAGATTATCATCATCTAGCTCAAGAGGACGAGGTGCAAGGTATAGGTTTGCCCTTGATAGGTTTTCTGGTTAGGATAGATTGCTGTTCTATCAAGGGGGGGCTCTCAAGTGAGTAGCTTGATCGTATCGTTCGTTGAGAGCTCAAACCATTTGCATCCTTGCATCATACTTCTTGGTTCTTGTTTGGTGTTTCTCTTTGTGAGTTTTAGAGCTTATGGTCATCTTCGTGACAAGCTCGAGTTCATCGAAAACGGAGTACATATGCATCTACTATGATGTTTTCGATGTTGGAGTTTTTGCCGGTTCTTCATTCATAGAGATCTCACATCTCTATGTCTTTGGCATATTCATAACCGCATGGTCTTAAGATTTCTTGAATCCAACAAGCTTGGGTTTGCTCGATTCGGAGCTCGTATGCGAAAGTTATGGCTGTTTCAGTGGCGAGCGGTAGTACCGCTGGACCTAGCGGTAGTACCGCTAGAGTTGGCGGTAGTACCGCTGGACCTACCGGTAGTACCGCTAGAGTTGGCGGTAGTACCGCTGGCCCTAGCGGTAGTACCGCTGGCTCGCGGTAGTACCGCTCCAGGAGCTTAGTACCGCCTGCCTAGCGGTTGTTCATGGACGGACCTTTTTGCGAAGACTTTCTTGGCGGTGGTAGTGCCTTTGCACTACCAGGGGCCCAGCGGTAGTACCGCTGGGCCAGCGGCAGCACCGCTAGCTGGCGGTAGTACCGCTGCAGCCAGCGGTAGTACCGCTGCAGCTCGGGCAGAGAGTGGGGGTAACGGTCAGATTCTTTCCCCCACTATATAAATGGGGTCTTCTTCCCCCTTGGCCTTATCCATCCGTTGAGCTCTTGTTCTACCTCCATTGTTGACATTCTTAGAGCTTGATTACTCTCAATCCCTCCAATGATTCTTGCTTGTTCTTGAGGGAAAAGAGAGAGGAGATCTAGATCCACATCTCCACCAATCACCTTCTTCTCTATGTGAGGGGAACCCCTTGGATCTTGATCTTGGAGTTCTTTGTGAGCTCCTTGTTCTTCCTCTCATATTTCTACATAGCTTTTGTTGTTGTGGAGGGATTTGAGTGTGAGGGACTTGACCACTTTGTGTGTTCTTGCCATTGCATTAGTTGCATCGGTTTGAGTTCTCCACGGTGATACGTGGAAGTGAGAAGTTGAGAAGCTTACTACCTTTGGTACTTAGTACCCTTGATATTGTTCTTCGTGGATGCTTTGGCGTCCTAGAAGCTTGGTGGTGTCTCGGAGCTCAATCATTGTGGTGTGAAGCTCCAGGAAGCGTCGGGGTCTCCAATTAGGTTGTGGAGATTGCCCCGAGCAATTTGTACGGGTACCGGTAACCGCCCCCAAGGGTTGCCACGTGTACGGGTTCGATGACCGCCCCCAAGGGTTGCCATTTGTATGGGTTCGGTGACAGCCCTCAAGGGTCCCTTAGTGGAATCACGGCATCTTGCATTGTGCGAGGGCGTGAGGAGATTACGGTGGCCTTAGTGGCATCTTGGGGAGCATTGTGCCTCCACACCGCTCTAACGGAGATTAGCATCCGCAAGGGTGTGAACTTCGGGATACATCATCGTGTCCCCGTGCCTCGGTTATCTCTTACCCGAACCCTTTACTTATTTACTTTACTTTGTGATAGACATATTGTTTATTGTAATATATCTTGCTATCACTTAGTTGTTTATCTTGCTTAGCATAAGTTGTTGGTGCACATAGGTGAGCCTAGTTGTTTGTAGGTTTTGTGCTTGACATATTAAACGTTTGTTTTATTCCGCATTTGTTCAAGCCTAAACCTTAACTATTTTAAAGCGCCTATTCATCCCCCCTCTAGGCGACATCCACGTCCTTTTCAATTGGTATCAGAGCTAGGTCTCTCTTTATCAGGTTTAACCACCTAGAGAGTAAGGATGTCGACTAGGGGTTTAGGATTCACTGACACTCTTAGTTTCGATGGCACAAATTTTGATGTTTGGGTAATTCGCATGCTTAATCACTTTAGGGTCATGGACCCAAATTTAGAGCGAATTGTAGATATGGGTTTTTCTCCTCCAAAGGATTCTCAAAGTATATCTTTAGAGGATGAGAAAAACTCTTATCTCAATGCTCAAGCTTCTAATGTGCTTTTTGATGCTTTGAGCCATGTAGTTATATTTCAACTCATGCCGTTCCGGGATGCTCATGAGTTGTGGACAAAGCTTCAAGACAAATATGGTGTGTCCAAGATTTGCAGGGATGATTGTTCTCCCTCCACCTCCGGTCGTGTGGTCTTCTC
Source organism: Hordeum vulgare subsp. vulgare (assembly GCF_904849725.1). Lineage (NCBI taxonomy): Eukaryota > Viridiplantae > Streptophyta > Magnoliopsida > Poales > Poaceae > Hordeum > Hordeum vulgare. Next base: position 327,846,655 of record NC_058524.1, on the reverse strand, counting down.
AACTTCATCTACTTCAGCTACATGTGGATTGCCACAAGGTAATGATATGGTGAGTAGTGGTGACCATTGCAATAATGAAAGTGGGTTTATTGTTGATGATCCCTCATCACTATATTATTGCAATGCTTCATCTTTGGGCGTTAACACTTCGAGCACTCTAAATGTTTCACATGCTTGTGTTGATAGTCCGTGCATATCATGTAAAAACTGCCTGTCTAAATCTCATGATGATATGCCTCCTATATCTTGTTGCCATGATAAAAATGTATATATTTCCTCGAGTTGTTGTGCTAACAATGTAGAGGAAATTCATCACTCCATGGAACAAGATGTGGCCTTGAATGATGCTTCAAGGGATCCTACATCATCATCTATTGTGACTCACTTTTGCCTTATGGCTAAGGCTTCAAAGGTATCTCCTACTTTGAATTCCAATATATCTCATGATGATGATGTTGATGATAATGGGGATGAGGATAATGATAAAGAGAGTGATAATATTGCATCCTTAAAAATTAAGGGTGAAATGATTTTTAAATCTCTTTATAAGAATAAACTTGCTTGTTCCAACTTCTTGGAAATCATGTCTATTGCCACTGAGGGCAAGAAATACATTGAGGAGTTGGAAGCTCATCTTGAGGAGCATGAGGCCACCATTGAGACAATGCAAGGTCATGAGCGTGATTACGCTAATGAGATCGCAGAGCTATCTCTAGCTCTTGATAATGAACAAACCACCAAGGAATCTCTTGAGGAAACCTTTGCTCTAGAATTATCTAGATTAAAGGGATCCTATGATAGAGCTCTCGTGGTGGCTAATGATTTTCGAACTAAAAATGATAAGCTTCAAGTTGCACATGCTAAACTCCTTGAGGACTATGAGCACCTCGGAAATGGCTCAAGGGCTATTAAGAGCTCGCTCATCGAACTCACCGAGTCTCATGCTCAACTTGAAGCTTCATATGCTAAAGAGCTTGCCAAGGTGCCTTCTCCTCTTATTGCTATTAATGATGCTTGTGCTACTAACTCTACTTCTTGTGAAGTATCCATTTTAAAGGAGAATGTTGAGCTAAGGGCTCAACTTGAGTTGCTATCTAGCAATTATGGGAAATTGGAAGAAAGCCATGTAATGCTCACAAGCTCTCATGATGATCTTCTAGCATCCCATAATGTGCTAAAATTAGCTCATGAGGCTATTACTACCAAGGTAACATCGAGTGAGCCTCATGTGGACATTAGCACTACTTCTAGTCAAAAAGCCATATTGCCATGTGCTAGTCCTTGTAATTCATCTACTCATAATGTTGCTACATCTTGTGATGAATTACTTTCCATGCCTTGTTGCTCTAACAATGAAGCTTATACTTCCTCTAGTACTTGTGTTGATACTAACCATGTAGAGGAAATCAAAGAGCTCAAGGCCCAAGTCACTTCCTTGAAGAAAGACTTGGAAAAGAGTCATGAAGGGATGTCCACACTCAACAATGTCTTGTGTGGACAAAAATCCCCGAATGATAAAAATGGACTTGGATTCAACTCCAACAAGAAGAAGAAGTCCAAAAGCTTCAAGAAGAAGGGCCAAGAACAAGTCAAGAATTTGGCCAAGATTATTTGCTTCAAGTGCAAAATTGAAGGGCACCATGTTAGATCTTGCCCACTAAAGAAGAAGCCCCAAAGTCACAAGCAACAAGGGAAGAGGCCACAAGTGCACTCACATACTCAACTACAAATTGAAGAAAGGCCCCTTCCCAAGAAGACCCAATCCAGCACTCCTCATGTTGAGAAATCTATAGGGAAGAAATTAAAGGGTAGATGTTGCTACTTATGTCGTCAGAAGGGTCACTTTGCTTCTTCTTGCACGAGAGGTAATTTATCCAACCCAATCATTATTGATGATATCTATTCTCTTGGGAAGGATAAGGTTGGCAATGTGTTTGCCAAGTTTGTTGGTACTCAAAGTGGTGTCAAGAGAAGTATCATTTGGGTTGCCAAGCCTATTGTGACTAACCTCTTAGGACCCAACATGGTTGGGGACCAACAAGCTCAAACTTGATCAATAGGTGAACATGGAGGACATTAGAGACTTGGATACATAATGAAGAATTAAGGGGTCTTCATCATTCATATTTTCTCAAGCCAAGTCATTTGGATTATCGAGTTTCTATCTTATATCCAATGTGCCTCCTTACGGTAACTTGTACTTAAACTGTTTACATTGTTAGTTGCTTGCCCCCTTGCATGTTGTGGTTTTGTACCTTGCATGTGTTTGTACATGTTATGCTTCCAACTTGCTTATGTTAAATAACCAAGTATGTGTATGTTGGTTTGCTTATCATGTACATGTGAGTCTTGTATTGAGCCTTGTTGCATCTTGTTTGTATCTTTGATTGGCTCTTGTGAGAGATTAATGGATTATTTCACTATGGGGGAGTGATGTGCGTTGCACACCTCACGATCCTATAAATGTGTATACATGGGGAATACCACTTAGTATTGATATTTCAAGATTATCTAGTTTCTATGTGGTATGTCTTACTCATGAGAAATTCAATTTCTAAATGGTCCATTAATTATCTCTTGTTGGTTTTTCGTTTGCCACTTGTTAATATTGTTGGGTTATCACATTATGGGGGAGTAATATGCTATGTGCATATTACAAGCCTAGAGAATGTGTACATTTGAGGTATTGCCACTTAGTGTTGATATTGCAAATTATCTTGTTCCTAGGTGGCATGTTTGCTTTACAAGTGTCATTTGCTTGCGTTTTATGGGTAAAGATGATCTTGGATATATTTGCGATCTACCAATGAGTATCATTTCCAAAATACTTCTTGTCCTTGACAAGTTGTATTCCCATCATGTGGTAGGAATTGCTAATCATCTTTACATTGGATTTTGTATTTCGTTTGTCTTCCTTGCCTCTTGTGGATCTATTTTAACTTGTCTAGTGTTTTTATAGATATAGAGAAAGTGATGATCCCATCTTGTGCATTTTGTATTTAAATGCAAATTCTATATAATGCACAACCCTTGGGGGAGCTATCCTATTTTCTTTAGAACACTCTCTTTATTCGCCCATCAGAAAATCTTTTGATCCCCATCAAGTGTATGTTGATGGGAGGCAAGTCTTGCTCTTTATGATGCTTTCTGCCATCATGAAAATTTGTCGAGGGTTTGGTTTGTTGGAACCTAGCTCTCTTTGGAAACTAGATACCTCGTGTTTGTTTTCCTTCAATTGGTATCTTGTTTCCTTTTTAGTTGGCATGTGTAAATGGATATCTCATGCCTTGTTGAATATTTTAATTGATATCCCTCAAGTGATAGTTTTTCATTTGCTATCTTATTATCACTTAATACCTTGTCTTTTGGTATCGTATCAACTATATGTTGATTGGATTCTTGAAAGCCTTGAGCATGCATATTTACTATATGTATTTCCTTTGGCATGCTTTCTTTCTTTGACCCAATATATAGGGGAAACTTCACCTTGTCATAAAATGGCAAACGTGTGCATGAAATTCAAATTCATATCTATATGCACATATGTATGTGGAGTTTGTCCTATGTATTGTTGGTTTTCTAACTCTTTGGTCCCAATGAGTTTGGGCACCATTTTGTTTGTTTTGTTGTTCCAGGAACAATTGGAGATGCATTGGATGCTCGGCTCACCTATAAGGAAGGTGTTGAGACCATGTGATTATTGGAGCCAAGTTAGGATGATTAAAGAACAACTATCTACTACATCAATCCAATGTTGTCTCGGTAACAAGTATCTACTTCATGCATTCTTTTCTTGCAAAGGCGCCCCTGTCTTTTCTTTGCAGGGTGCATCATGGCATGAATCTCTTGATTCGTGCTTGTAGTACTTGTTTCCTCTCTCAAAGCATCCTAACGATGATGTCTTATTACTAGTTGGGATGTCTTTGATGTTCATATGTTGGAAGTTCATATTGTACAATAAGAAAATATTAGGCCATGTGCTATGCTTCCAAGCAAAATATCTTATTGATATGTTTATGACTTCCTTTTGGATATCTAGTTTGTTCCTTCTTGTAACCATTTCGTGTGTACATTCTTCTTTGTGGATATATATCATCATGATTGTCTTCTACTTAGAAGCTTTTACACATGAGAGAAGTTTCATCTCTAATTGATATCCTCTTTTCTTTTACGTCCACCGTTGCATTTCCTTTTTCAGTTTTTGGTGGCTTCGTGAAAGGATTTGTCTTGAGTGCGTATCTTATTTTCCTACATCTTGATGCACTCTTTGGCCGTGAAGATAATTTTTCCTCATGCCTGTCTTGATGAGGGTTTTTCCATTTCGATTGGTATCCCTCCTCTCTTGACAAGGTTCTTATTTCCTATCTTCACCATGGGTTGTCACAAGCGTTGGTCCTTATTTTGTTTATTAGTAAGCTTGTGAACCCATTTTCTAGTAGGTGTCTGTGGGAATGATATGTCTTGCACTTTGTGTCTCATTTCATCAAGACTATGTTGATGAGTAATGTTCATCCTTATCTTAGTCTTCTCAAGTGCCTTGCCATGACTCACACACATTATTTTGGTTGAGCCTAATCTTAAGTTGCTTGTTTTACATATTGCTCAACCACTTATTTTGTGCAAGAGATTTGCTTATTGTCTCATCTTTCTTCTTGCACCCGTTGTGTGTTTCTATTAATTTTGGGGGAGCAACGATCCTATTTTGTGCACTTGTATCATATACAAAAATCTCTTATTAGTGCACATATCATGGGGAGCTTCTCTAGTTTTGATAAAACACTCGGTTGCTTTTATCATAATATCTTTTATTCATGTGGTTCGAAGGACCATATGATTGTTTGTTCCATCCGGTATCTTTTGATTGCTTGCCTCTATTTTGGTATGTCCTTGTGGCATACGATTCCTTTATTTGCAATCTTTGGGTCCTCAATATAGTTTGTTTTCCTCCAACTACTTATCATTGTATTTGTGTATTTCTTTGCACTCATTTGCTCAGAAGTACACACTTTTTGGAGGACCACCAAATATATTGGCTTTCTAAACTTTTCGTCCATTTTGGCAATCGATGCCAATGGGGGAGAAGTTTAGAGAGTTTAGTTTACTTTGGATATGTTTAGAGGGGTTTGCTTTTATTGCGTAAGCATTTACATCTTGCACGCATGCATTATTGTTTTGTATGTGTGCGGTTGGTTATGCTTATTTCCTTATATAAACTCTCTTGAAGTAGTTGTCATCAATTACCAAAATGGGGGAGATTGTTGGAGCATATATCTCCATATGTGGTTTTGGTACTTGATGACAATTCCTATGGACTAATGGTTGCCTTAAGTTACATTCATAGGATTTGTCCATAGGCACTACTTGAAGTCCATCTGTTGGGTTCAAGTAGTTTATATGATGACCAAGATGGTATTCAAGGTATTATCCAAAGAATGGTCATAGAGACACATGGTTGATCAAGATCTCAGACAAAGAGTAAATCAAGATGATCAACACACAAAGCGTACAAGATGTACCGAGAGGGATCAAGTGATCCCATGGTATGGTAAGCATTGTGCATTACGTGTTTGTGTACTAACCCATGGTCTTCGTGAGAGTTCTATGTGGGGGTTAGGTGTGTTTCCATGGGCTTGCGTCAAAGGGAAGATCTCGTACAACCCATGGAGTATGACGTCAAGTTGTGATCGTCATCAAGGTTGCGATGTGCAAGTTCAAGTGGATCAGCACGAAGATAGCATGCTTGAAGCTTGCCGTCCATTGTGGTGGCAATGGACTTGTGAAGATATGCTGAAGAGTGGCTCACCCATAGTGAGTATGGGGGAGCAATCAACTAGTCTTCATCAAGCCAACACAATCAAGAAAGGTGGTCCATCTTGAGGAAGCCAAGATCATCATCATCTAGCTCAAGAGGACGAGCTGCAAGGTATAGGTTTGCCCTTGATAGGTTTTCTGGTTAGGATAGATTGCTGTTCTATCAAGGGGGGGGGCCTCTGAAGTGAGTAGCTTGATCGTATCGTTCGTTGAGAGCTCAAACCATTTGCATCCTTGCATCATACTTCTTGGTTCTTATTTGGTGTTTCTCTTTGTGAGTTTTAGAGCTTATGGTCATCTTCGTGACAAGCTCGAGTTCATCGAAAACGGAGTCCATATGCATCTACTATGATGTTTTCGATGTTGGAGTTTTTGCCGGTTCTTCATTCTTAGAGCTCTCACATCTATATATCTTTGTCATATTCATAACCGCATGGTCTTAAGATTTCCTGAATCCGACAAGCTTGGGTTTGCTCGATTCGGAGCTCGTATGCGAAAGTTATGGCTGTTTCAGTGGCGAGCGGTAGTACCGCTGGACGTAGCGGTAGTACCGCTAGACCTAGCGGTAGTACCGCTAGAGTTGGCGGTATTACCATTGGCCCTAGCGGTAGTACCGCCCCTGGTCAGCGGTAGTACCGCTCCAGGAGCTTAGTACCGCCTGCCTAGCGGTTGTTCGTGGACGAACCTTTTTGCGAAGACTTTCTTGGCGGTGGTAGTGCCTTTGCACTACCAGGGGCCCAGCGGTAGTACCGCTGGGGCCAGCGGTAGTACCGCTAGCTGCCAGCGGTAGTACCGCTAGCTGGCGGTAGTACCGCTGGAGTACCAGCGGTAGTACCGCTGGAGTGCCAGCGGTAGTACCGCTTGAGCTCGGGCAGAGAGTGGGGGTAACGGTCTGATTCTTTCCCCCACTATATAAAGGGGGTCTTCTTCCCCCTTGTCCTTATCCATCCGTTGAGCTCTTGTTCTACCTCCATTGTTGACACTCTTAGAGCTTGATTACTCTCAATCCCTCCAATGATTCTTGCTTGTTCTTGAGGGAAAAGAGAGAGGAGATCTAGATCCACATCTCCACCAATCACTTTCTTCTCTATGTGAGGGGAACCCTTTGGATCTTGATCTTGGAGTTCTTTGTGAGCTCCTTGTTCTTCCTCTCATATTTCTCCATAGCTTTTGTTGTTGTGGAGGGATTTTTGAGTGTGAGGGACTTGACCACTTCATGTGTTCTTGCCATTGCATTAGTTGCATCGGTTTGAGTTCTCCACGGTGATACGTGGAAGTGAGAAGTTGAGAAGCTTACTACCTTTGGTACTTAGTACCCTTGATATTGTTCTTCGTGGATGCTTTGGCGTCCTAGAAGCTTGGTGGTGTCTCGGAGCTCAATCATTGTGGTGTGAAGCTCCGGGAAGCGTCGGGGTGTCCAATTAGGTTGTGGAGATTGCCCCGAGCAATTTGTACGAGTACCGATAACCGCCCCCAAGGGTTGCCACGTGTACGGGTTCGGTGACCGCCCCCAAGGGTTGCCATTTGTACGGGTTCGGTGACCACCCTCAAGGGTCCCTTAGTGGAATCACGGCATCTTGCATTGTGCGAGGACGTGAGGAGATTACGGTGGCCTTAGTGGCATCTTGGGGAGCATTGTGCCTCCACACCGCTCTAACGGAGATTAGCATCCGCAAGGGTGTGAACTTCGGGATACATCATCGTCTCCCCGTGCCTCGGTTATCTCTTACCCGAACCTTTTACTTATGCACTTTACTTTGTGATAGACATATTGTTTATTGTAATATATCTTGCTATCACTTAGTTGTTTATCTTGCTTAGCATAAGTTGTTGGTGCACATAGGTGAGCCTATTTGTTTGTAGGTTTTGTGCTTGACATATTAAACGTTTGTTTTATTCCGCATTTGTTCAAGCCTAAACCTTAACTATTTTAAAGCGCCTATTCACCCCCCCTCTAGGCGACATCCACGTCCTTTTCATCGTTGTTCTCGTCGTAGTCGTTGTTGTCGTTGTTATCGTCGTTGTTGTTGTTGTTGTCGTTGTTGTCGCTGTTGTCATTATTTTTTTGTTATTGTTGTTGTCGTAGTTGTCATTGTTGTCGTTGTTCTCATAATTGTCATCCTTGTCGTTATTGCCATCATTGTTGTCGTCGACATTGTCGTCGTCGTCATTGTTGTTGTTGTTGGTGTTATTGTTGTTGTTGTTGTTGTTGTTGTTGTTGTTGTTGTTGTTCTTGTTGTTGTTGTTGTCGTTGATGTCATTATTGTTGTTGTCGGTGATGCCTTTGTTGTCATTTTTGTCGTTGTTGTTGTTGTTGTTGTTGTTGTTGTTGTTGTTGTTTTTGTCGTTGTTGTCGTTGTTGTCATCGTTGTCGTTGTTGTCATTGTTCTCGTCATTGTCGTTGTTGCCGTCGTTTTCGTCGTCGTAGTCGTTGCCATCGTCGTCGTCGTCGTCGTCGTTTTTGTTGTTGTTGTTGTTGTTATTGTTGTTGTTGTTGTTGTTGTTGTTGCTATTGTTGTTGTCGTCGTCGTCGTCTTCTTATTTGTTGTTGTTGTTGTTGTTGTTGCTATTGTTGTTGTCGTCGTCGTCGTCTTCTTATTTGTTGTTGTTGTTGTTGTTGTTGTTGTTGTTGTTGTTGTTGTCGTTATTGTTGTTGTCGTTAATGTCGTTGTTGTCATTGTTGTTGTTATCGTTCTTATGGTTGTTCTCGTCATTCTCACTACAAGGAATATGCTAATACACGAAACTATTTTTTCGTCGCTACATCATCACGGTTTTTAATTTACGACAATCTCACGATGAAAAACCATGCGTCGAGAACGGAGCGTCGCGAATGAAGAGCAGCGACGTTTTGGTCAAAATCGTCGTAACTTTTACGACGATTTCTAGATTGTCGTAACCTTTACGACGATCCGAAATCGTCGTTGGCAATCAGACCCAGTCCTACGTGGCAAAATTACGACGAAATCAAAACATCATGGTTGAAATCAGCCCAACCCATTTCAATTGATCACATGGGCTGGTTTTATTTTTTGGGCCTTTTCTTGTTGGGCCTTAGTCAATTTAAAGCCACTTCTAATATTTGTTTCGAATTTTTATGTACCATTATAATTTGGGGCCTAGCCTTTTAGGGCCCAAATACATTTGGTCCGGTTTCAGTTTTGGCTTTTTTTCATTTTTGAATTCAGCAACTTTTTGTTCCAGAAAGTGATTTCATTTCTATTTGTTCCAGCAACAAAGTGAAACAAAGAGGGAATTCAAACAAGCCACGACACGACAGTAGGTACATTTGACAAACTTAATTAACATAAAAATGAAGCAACATAGGGCAGCCCAAGCACGTGAACTACACTACATGGGACTAGAGCTACCATTTCTGCCAGCAAGAGCTGCCGCTTAAAAGTCTTTCTACCATTTCTACCAACAACTGCAACCATCCATCATCAATCAATTACACTACCGTTCCAAAGACTTCGGACCCCCTCCCCTGCTGTTGCTCTTCTAATCCGTGTACGCAAAGTGTACCCGACCTTGAGCTTCTCAGCATTGGTAAAGTAGGAAGCCTTCTCCTACAATTCATAATTCATTCAAACATTAGTGTGGTGCAAGGATGAAACATTAGTGTGGTGCAAGGCAACGGATCTCAGGATAAAAATTAACAGAAGAGGAATAGTTGAACTCATGCAAAATGGCAAGGCAGATATGGAAACTAATATTCGAGCAACAATTTGAATCGATGAACATGGACAGTACAAATCCTAACAAGTCGACAAACAGAACCCTAAACACCACCACAAGCATGTGTGTCACGCATGCAGTACCGTCTAGCTATTGTACGACCTACCTCTCTCTCCCCTTGGTTCTTCTACTGTAGCGACCCGACTCAAAACAAGTCAAGCCTCTGTGTAGCTGTGCCATCCCTGGATCAGTATGCTGGCACACACAGTACATCAATGTATATATCAAAGTGCAATCACATGTAAATAGCGTAAAACTAATATATACCTTAAATATCTCAGCGGAAGCAGTCAACGGAGTGGAGTCCTAGTAAACACCAACGACAAGTTGAGTGTAGACCGTAACCCTGAATCATACTCTTACTCGTCGAAGAAAAAATATCTTCAACATAAGACGTTGCAGCGGTGTAGGTCACCATATTGAATATGCCGGCAAGTCACATATGAGAGGGGGTAAAATATCATCTATACTATATGCATATATGGCAGGTGGTGTTGAAAGTTTTAGCGTAAAGCAAATTTTCTCCTACAACAAGAGAGGGGCTAAAAGCAAAATATTACTACGTAGTTGGTTGTTAATGAGATGGTTCCGCCAACCAGTTCTCATACCTAAGTTATCAATATTACCCACATCAAATATATATAATGGTGTTGAGAATTCCAGATAACTTCAGTTCCTTTGGATCAAGTTGTCCATAAGAATGGACACGGCTAATCGATTAGGTTTGAGTACTCTACAGAGTTTTGCACACGTTCCCCACAAGATTTGATCGCCTCCGAGTATGTCCTCGCACTTCAGGGTGTTTGAAGACCGGATGATCAAAACATGGTCTTTCAACGGGTCCCTCTAAATCCCTGTCGGTGCCCATCCAATCCTACCGTTCTTCTACATCTGCTAGCACCGCCTGTCCAGAGTCGCCGCGTTGTCCAACCAAGCCAGCGCCCATAATGACTTGTGGTTGTGCAGGTAAGCCTTGGGTCTTGAAAATATCCGTCCGTCTCTTTGAGCGTGTGTGAAGCTTTCCGCAAGATGTCATGGCACGTCTCTAGCATCCCAGGTCATCCACTGGTTTCTCTAGGGAGCCGATCAACCGTCCTTCACCCAGTGTTGGATTCCATCATGAGGTCTTGAAAAGTCTTGACTTAACCGGTCTTAGTTATTAAATTATTCTCGCATCACTCGTGATAAACTCTCAACCAGAATCTCGTCTACTCAAGCATAGCAATATGAAATTTGTCGTCCCGGGCCTAGTAACGCGGTTGTTGGGTGCCTACCACATGATACTACAATATGTAACCATAATTTCGAATTACGTACTCAGCATGCAATTGGGCATAGGATGGTAGAACTACGATGCATAAAACATAGGTGATACATGATCAAATGACTTGCCTGGTGAGGTTGATGAAGAAGAATTATCGTTCTCGAGAAATAACTTGATAGACTATTCATAACTCTTCGATGAAATCTATATAACAAACATATCATTTACATAAGCACTCATACTAGCAATCATTCTAGCAATCAAAACAAAAGAGAGAGCGAATAAGAATCCGAAAGAAACTTCAACTAAAACTAGGAGTCTTCTACTACATCAAACACTAAATAGTTTTTTTTTGTTCTAACTGAAAATAAAACATTAAATAACAGAGAACTAAGATATAAATTTAACCAAGATAAAATAAAGTATTTTACATAAAACTATTTTGAAAGTATTTTCAAATGGGAGTTGAAAGAGTAGAGAAATCAATTGCAAGTTATTAGATAACTAGAATTGATTTCATGATAACAAATAAAAATTTGTTGAAGACCTACTGTTAACTAACAGAAACAAAATATAAACTTTCTAAAGTATAAAAGAAAATAATTTTAAAACAATTATAGAAAAAGAAATAGCCATAATCCTAAAAGAACTAAAACAGAATCTGTTTTGGTAAAAACCCCAAGTAAAAGTATTTAACAAAAATTGAAACTTAAACTACTGAAAGATATGATCACTAGGAAACAACAGCAAAAAGAATTAAATTAAAATCTATTTTTAAACTCCGAGAATAAGGAAAACAAAGTTTAAACTAAATCTGAACTAATTCAAATTTGAAAATTTCAAACATAGGCACATAATATGTTTTTGAAAACTACAGAAAATTTGTGAACTAACGCAAAAAGAATCACCTAATTTGGAGTTACACACTAATCGATATGAGTTTTATAAGTTCGCTCTTTTTCTGAAAAAAACCTGTGACGGGATTTCTTTGATGCTCACCATGGATGGTAGGTTGGCCGTGGCTGGGAGGTTGGCCGGCGAGGTGGGGCTTGCTCCGGCGAGGGGAGGTCACCGACGGGGAGGGGGAACGGCGGAGGGGGTCCCGGAGGCGAGGAAGGGGGCGTCACGGGGTCCTGGGCGTTCTTCTGTTCGGCTCCTCGCAGGAGCAACAATGGTGGGGGCGCCGTGGCTACGGGCAGGGAGAGGCCGAGCTGATGGGGAAAATGGAACGAGGAGAGGAGGGGCGTTCTTATAGGGGTGGTGGGAGGCTCGGGAAGGAAGTGTAGCCCGCGAATCGGGGGAGGGAAGCTTCCTGGGAAGCTTCTGCCATGGACACAAAAGAAAGCTCGTGAGGAGGAAGAAGAAGGTGGGATTGGGCGATATTGGTTTCCTAACGCGGCCCAAGTACATTCCTAAAATAAGAGATCTCTTTCCCTTTTTATTAAAACAAGAATTAATACGATTAAAAGGAAATAGAATATTCTCGGAATATAGGGGTATAATTATTAAAATTTTCAGAAAAATAAATCGAAAAATATGGGCATTTTTTCCACTACCAAAATAAATACTTCAAAAAAATGTTTTTCAGAAAATCCCCTAAATTCTTTATTTCTTTTTTCAAATTATTACTCCAATAAATATTGGTGTCATGGCTCAAATATTTCAAAGAATATCCCCGGGTTTGGAGGGTCATGTTTCTCGTCTCTTTTTCTCTTGTTTGACAAAGTATTGTTCCCGGCATTCCGTGAGTGAGGAAGAAACAAAATGCAAAGCAAAACTGAAAGGAAATCCAATGCCACCTTGATTCAAATTTTTTATAGTTGAAGAAGTCATCCTATCTCCTCTCATTGATTTTAAATCGATGAATTTGAATTCACGGGAAAAAGGGGAAAGTCATTTTATTCCCTCTCATTCAAAAGTTTTTAAAAGTTTCAAATTTCACTCAAGTTTTAATCACTCAAACAAACAAACAATCAATCTAATAATTATATTAACATTCCGAAATTTGGGATGTTGCAAACCTACCACACTTAAAATGAATCTCGTCCTCGAGATTCGAAGAGGCTAGAAAGAAAGGTTAGGGTTTTGGAGGTATTCAAACAAATCCAATCTCCTGTAAAGTGGGATGCTACCACACTTAAAATAAAGATTACTGGTCCCTCAAAAATGTTTTAACGATCCTGTGGGGTTTTTGGCAACTGACTTCTCACAGTCTTCATGGTAACTACTTTGGTGAAGCTCTTCCATTGTATTCATAATGTTTCCATCAAAATCAAGGGTTCTTCTGTTGATATAAGCTTCTTCCGTCACTGGGTGTTCTTAACTGACAGGTCTCGTGATCATTCTAAATAACTTATCGATGGTTCTCATGGTGGTCTATCATTTGTGGTTATCCTGCAGTGAAATGGGTCTTGGCTTCATCCTCACCGTAAAATTTCTTATGCGTGAGAACAAGTGCCATATACATGGGGCTTTCAACATACCATTCTAAGGCTTAAACAAAAGCTTCAAAGAACGTCGTCTCTCACTATGGGTAAGTCTCTCAGATTTACCATTCCGAATAGCAAGATAAATGATAAGAGTAAGTCGTCATGGTGATCAATCCATTCCGCACCCAAATCATTTCTCTGTATAAGGTTTAGAGAATCTCGCATTCTAACACTTTGGCATCCTCACAAGCGTTGCAGAATTTCTCTTGTCCACGAATGAAGTTCGTGTAATCCATCGGTTCTGCAAGCTGAACAAAACATCTAACGTATCTTCACAACTCTCGGGTTTTTCGTATGCACCTAAGAAAAACGTTTGCTAATCCATCATAGCTTATTACCTCATGCGCTTGGGGAAACCTTCATGAAAATCTTGAGATGCATCCTTGGTACCGATTGTATTCCTTGAACTCATTTTTTCCTTGCCGTTGGTTTGTTAACCAATAAAAGTGTTTGTTCCTCATATTAAATCCCTCCTCAAAATTCCAATTCCAAGGTACACTATCCAACTTTTGTCATACCCATAGTTTGATATGATCTAACATTTCCTTCGACTGTATTTAGTGGGTTTGGCTTCTTGGTATGCATGGTATATTCCTACTCCTTGGGTCCTGTGGGTTTACCGATTACTACCACACTTAAAATGAATTATACTCATGCCTGCATAGACTATATTTTCTCATATCCTCATAATTGTTCAGAGATCTTCGTTCGAAGAGAAACAACGCATACATGTTCAACATAGGCAATCATGAGACAATAAATTCCATTTATTCATGATGTTATTACAATCTCAGGGACTTCTGTTACAAAAAATTCCACTCCATGATCTCATGAAAAACAAGAGTTCTTCAGATTACACTAATTGCCGCGATCAAAACTTAACTACTCCTTTTTAGCTTTCTTCCTTTGTGGACAATCATTGGCAAAATATCCTGCTTCCTTGCAACGAAAGAAAATAAGTTCTGACAAGTCTCGAGGCGTCTTAGTGTTTGCTTTGCTCCTTGGGTTTCCGGCTTCCTTCCTGAGCACATGTATTTGTGGTGGCCAAATTCCATACACTTGTAACATCCGACATGACTCAGGTCTATATCTGCAGAGATTTGGCTCTTCCGAGGGTACCTTTTTTTCTTTCCGGACTCCTTTATTTTGGCCAGTTCTTCTATTTCCAGTGGATCAAACTCCACTTTTTCCATCGGGAAGTTTCCCAGATACTCTTGGCTTCCGTTCGTGCAATCCTGTGAATAATGTCCTTCTTCTCCACATGAGTAGCATGCATTGGAGAAAACTCTGGTCAGACCTTGTCCATCAGGGTCTTCAATATTTTCGTTCATCATCGGCTCTTCTAGAATCTTCTTCTTGAGTGTTTCCTTCATTGCTTCTTTTTACTGCTGGACAACTTGTTGTACCTTGGGGTAAATGTGACATTGAGCTGGGTAGTGGGTGGTTCCTTCACAAAGGAAACAAGTCACCTGACTACTTGGGTACCCCTCAGCTGGGTGATTTTCTTCACAATGAGTGCACTTCTTCCTGGGTGTGTCCTATTTCTCCACAGATCTTGCATGCACAAGTCTTCTCCTTCGGATTATCATAGCACTTCTGAATGGGACGGGATCTTAACAAAGTCTCCTTGATTTCGTCCCAAGTTTCTGCTCCACTAGATCCTTGTATGGCATGGTGCATTTTCCACCAGATAGCAGCACTTTGGGTAAAGTACTGGAGAGCGTGGTGCACTTCATACTTCCTTGAGATCAAGTTGCTCCCAAAGTGGTTCTCCATGTTCTCAATCCATATTTCAGCCTCAAGCTGGGTCATTGGTCCACAAACTACAAGTCCAGCTTCATACTCCATCTGATATGGTTGAGGTTTTGGGGATGCGACGGGTAAGAGAGGGAGGGAGATACAGACAATACAAACGATATTTTTGAGAATAGGTTTTATTTGTGGCCGTCGAAAAACACACACCAATTACGGCTCACAAATCATCGTATATAACGTGGGTATATAAAAGGGGTTTGGACTTCTAATGGTCATATAATTATTCGAACACTTCAGGGTCTTCCAGTTCTTCGGGTCTTGAGAGTCTTCTGTTGGTGTAGCTTCAATTCTTCAAATGCGTGGTGAAATCCTCTTTACTTTGAAGTAGAACTCCGTTGATTCTTCATGAGGTCAAAGGGGTAACGAGATTGTATAACTTTTTGATGTGAGAGAGAACATTTGATGAAATCAGAAGAGATGAGAAGTGAAAGGTGTTCTCGAAAATAATATTTTTTGAGAGATCCTATCCTAAGAAGTTTTCCACTTTCTAGGGTCACGTCCTACAGTCAACATATGCTCTGATACCATTTCTGTAGCAACCCGACTCAAAACGAGTCAAGCCTCTGTGTAGCTGTGCCATCCCTGCATCAGTATGCTGGCACACACAGTAGATCAATGTATATATCAAAGTGCAATCACATGTAAATAGCGTAAAACTAATATATACCTTAAATATCTCAGCGGAAGTAGTCAAGGGAGTGGAGTCCCAATAAACACCAACGACAAGTTGAGCGTAGACCGTAACCCTGAATCGTACTTTTACTCGTCGAAGAAAAAATATATGCAACATAAGACGTTGCAGCCGTGTAGGTCAGCATATTGAATATGCCGGCAAGTCACATATGAGAGGGGGTAAAATATCATCTATACTATATGCATATATGGCAGGTGGTGTTGAAAGTTTTTGCGTAAAGCAAATTTTCTCCTACAACAAGAGACGGGCTAAAAGCAAAATATTACTATGTAGTTGGTTGTTGATGAGATGGTTCCGCCAACCAGTTCTCATACCCAAGTTATCAATATTGCCCACATCAAATATATATAATGGTGTTGAGAATTCCAGATAACTTCAGTTCCTTTGGCTCAAGTTGTCCATGACCGTGGACACGGCTAATCGATTAGGTTTGAGTACTCTGCAGAGTTTTGCACACGTTCCCCACAAGATTTGATCGCCTCCGAGTATGTCCTCGCACTTCAGGGTGTTTGAAGACCGGATGATCAAAACATGGTCTTTCAACGGGTCCCTCTGAATCCCTGTCGGTGCCCATCCAATCCTACCGTTCTTCTACATCTGCTAGCACCGCCTGTCCATAGTCGCTGCGTTGTCCAACCAAGCGAGAGCCCATAATGACTTGTGGTTTTGCAGGTAAGCCTTGGGTCTTGAAAATATCCATCCGTCTCTTTGAGCCTGGGTGAAGCTTTCCGCAAGATGTCATGGAACGTCTCCCGCATCCGGGGTCATCCACTGGTTTCTCTAGGGAGCCGATCAACCGTCCTTCACCCAGAGTTGCATTCCATCACGAGGTCTTGAAAAGTCTTGACATAACCGGTCTTGGTTATTAAATTATTCTTGTATCACTCGTGATAAACTCTCAACCAGAATCTCATCTACTCAAGCATAGCAATATGAAATTTGTCGTCCCGGGCCTAGTAACGGGGTTGTTGGGTGCCGACTACATGATACTACAATATGTAACCATAATTTCGAAGTACCTACTCAGCATGCAATTGGGCATAGAACGGTAGAACTACGATGCATAAAACATAGGTGATACATGATCAAATGACTTGCCTGGTGAGTTTGATGAAGAAGAATTATCGTTCTCAAGAAATAACTTGATAGACTATTCGTCACTCTCCGATGAAATCTATATAACAAACATATCGTTCACATAAGCACTCATACTAGCAATCATTCTAGCAATCAAAACAAAAGAGAGAGCGAATAAGAATCCGAAACAAACTTCAACTAAAACTAGGAGTCTTCTACTACATCAAACACTAAATAGTTTTTTTGTTCTAACTGAAAATAAAACATTAAATAACAGAGAAATATGATATAAAATTAACCAAGATAAAATAAAGTATTTTACATAAAAGTATTTTGAAAGTATTTTCAAATGGGAGTTGAAACAGTAGAGAAATCAATTGCAAGTTATTAGAGAACTAGAACTGATTTCATGATAACAAATAAAAATAAAAATAAAAATTGGTCTAATACCTACTTTAAACTAACAGAAACAAAATATAAACTTTCTAAAGTATAAAAGAAAATAATTTAAAAACAATTATAGAAAAAGAAATAGCCATAATCCTAAAAGAACTAAAACAGAATCTGTTTTGGTAAAAACCCCAAGTAAAATTATTTAAAAAAAATTGAAACTTAAACTACTGAAAGATATGATCACTAGGAAACAGCAGCAAAAATAATTAAATTTAAATCTATTTTTAAACTCCTAGAATAAGCAAAACAAAGTTTAAACTGAATCTGATCTAATTCAAATTTGAAAATTCCAAACATAGGCAAATAATATGTTTTTGAAAACTACAGAAAATTTTTGATCTAACGCAAAAAGAATCACCGAATTTGGAGTTACACACTAACAGATATGAATTTTATAAGGTTGCTCTTTTTCTGGAAAAAAAAACTGTGACGGGATTTCTTTGAAGCTCACCATGGATGGAAGGTTGGCCGTGGCTGGGAGGTTGGCCGGCGAGGTGGGGCTTGCTCCGGCGAGGGGAGGTCACCGGCGGGGAGGGGGAACGGCGGAGGGGGTCCCGGAGGCGAGGAAGGTGGCGTCAGGGGCTCCTGGGCGTTCTTCTGTTCGGCTCCTCGCAGGAACAACAATGGTGGGGGCGCCGTGGCTACGGGCAGGGAGAGGGCGAGGTGATGGGGAAAATGGAACGAGGAGAGGAGGGGCGTTTTATAGGGTGGTGGGAGGCTCGGGAAGGAAGTGTAGCCCGCGAATCGGGGGAGGGAAGCTTCCTGGGAAGCTTCTGCCATGGCCACAGAAGGAAGCTCGTGAGGAGGAAGAAGAAGGTGGGATTGGGCGAGATTGGTTTCCTAACGTGGCCCAAGTACATTCCTAAAATAAGAGATCTCTTTCCCTTTCTATTAAAACAGGAATTAATACGATTAAAAGGAAATAGAATATCCTCGGAATATAGGGGTATAATATATTAAAATTTTCTGAAAAATAAATCCAAAAATATGGGCATTTTTTTCACTACCAAAATAAATACTTCAAAAAAATGTTTTTCAGAAAATCGCCTAAATGATTTATTTATTTTTGCAAATAATTACTCAAATAAATATTGGGTGTCATGGCTCAAATATTTCAAAGAATATCCCCGGGTTTGGAGGGTCATGTTTCTCCTCTCTTTTTCTCTTGTTTGATAAAGTATTGTTCCCGGCATTCCGTGAGTGAGGAAGAAACAAAATGCAAAGCAAAGTCGAAAGGAATTCCAATGCCACCTTGATTCAAATTTTTTTATAGTTGAAGAAGTCATGCTATCTCCTCTCATTGATTTTAAATCGATGAATTTGAATTCACGGGAAAAAGGGGAAAGTCATTTTATTCCCGCTCATTCAAAAGTTTTTAAAAGTTTCAAATTTCACTCAAGTTTCAATCACTCAAACAAACAATCAATCAATCTAATAATTATATTAACATTCCGAAATTTGGGATGTTACAGGTGCTAGCCTGAAGTATTGCTACTTTGGTACACGATGGAAAGTGCAGAACCAAAACAATTTTTTTTGCGGGTAGAACCAAGACAGTTGCTACACGAAAACTCTTATCTCATTACAAGTTGATTAATTTAACATGATGCTTCCGGACATAGAAGTTATTTGATTAAAATATTGAGGTATGGGGCTAGATACATACGGACACAATTGTTTCATAAGTGTTTTTAGTCGACTGTAGCCAACAGCTTTGACCATGCAAACATCTTATGTGCATGTAAGTTAGGGAGACTATCACATAGAGCTTATACAAATAAATTGCAAAGTTAAAAAACCGATTTTTATTGACAACTCTAAACATATACAAAACATGCTTAATATCTTGCACATTTTATAAGTATATTGTGAGGACATAGCGCCCGCAATAGCTATACCGACCCAAATCCATAGCGAGCCCGCTATCCGCTATTTAAAATTGTAATCGCAACACGAGTTAGAATGAGAACAATCATAATGGCAACACGAGTTAGAACTAGCAGCGTCAATACCCTGCAAAACCTACAAATCCAAGCATTTGCCAGTCAATGGAATAAAATAGTGTGCCAAAAGAATCAACTCGTGAGTTTAGCAATAAAAGTGGCATGCAGCAGCAACGTGGTTTGATATCATAGAAAATCCATTAGCATTGCATAGAATTTGATACGACAAGAATGGAAGTTATACCTCCTCTATTAAAGGCTCACTTTCCACCAACTGATAGACATTAGCTGCTTCCAAAGCAACAAGCTCCTACTTCAATCTCTCGGAGAAAGCATCAGCTTCACCAATGCCCATAACATACCTGCATTATCTACATTTGTCAAATATCTGCTGCCAACAAGTAAGCCAGCAATGCTAGGTTGAAAACAAGCAACTGAAAAAGAATACAACTAACAAAACAGAAATTAATTACTACCGCCGATCCATAATAAGTGTCGCAGTTTTGAACTAACCCCAGTTCAAAACTACACTTATTTTGGATCATAGGGAGTATTAGATATGCAGCTTTCAAGAGCATAAATTAAGCTGACGAGAAAATATTGCTAAAAGAAGTAATACTAATACAGCAAGAAATAGCTAGTAATATGGTCATTTCTTACGTGTCAAGAAGTGTCTCCATGTCCTCCTCATCATCCTTTGCTTGAGACACGAGATCATTTTCCACAGTAACTTTTGCCGTTACTTTCCTCTCAGTCTGAGTAGCAACAGATGTTTCTTGCCCTTCTTTGTTATTATCTTGGTTATCCAGTGTCACTATATTTTCCTAAAAAAAGATAATTACAAAATATCAAGCCAACATGCAATTGGACTCACTTAATCTGTATATAAACCGATCGGTAGCTTGTCGAAAAAATTAGTCCACTTGTAGTAATTTAGTTAAGATAGAGGGGGGCGGGAGGTACGGGGAAGGTCAAAAGCAGGTCTCTGTAATGGGAGACAAAGTTTCTATATGCACCTTTGCCCGGAGAGCTAACTCCACAATATCAATTCCAACAACTTTTGGAAGATAACTAAGTATCTCCTTGCAGATGTTCAAGATACAAAAAAGTAGACGATTTCTGCAAAATAAATAAACAAACAATTGTCAAAGCTCTCTCAGGTCACCACATCAATGTGATCTACCTTAACTTTACCATCAAACAGATTTGTATTAGTCTGTTACATTTAGTTTTTTGTAATACATATACATAGAACTAATTTGCTACTCCATATCTACTAAAGGACTGGCTAGCTTCAAAATGTTATTTCTAGTTAATCTCCTTTTTCTAGTTAAAAGGCAGTGCTCCAGCCATTTTCATAAAACATGAGCCCAAGCCAAAGCAATACAGCAAAGTGAAAACAACATGCAAACTATCTTTTGAAGAACGCAAAATGACAATAGAAAGCAAAGCAGCCACTACATGTGCACAGATGACTTTTTTTATACATATTTGTTGGGCAAATAGAGCGGAGAGAAGATACAAAATGTTTTTTGCAAAAAAAAACAATCTAAAGGAGAGTAAACAGCATGTAAGAGAACGTCATTATCGTTTTGCTGAATGTGTAGACTTCAAAAACATGTAAAAAATGGAAGGAAAACAGGCTAACCAAAAGTAGCAGATCTAACACCACAAAGAAGACTTTCTAGGGAACAACATGTCATCAATGTTTCGCATCGTCCATTGTGGAGGAGCAACAGCCTGATTCCTAAGGTTATGAAACCCCTACAATGCAGTTTATTAAATGGTTAGAAGTGGATATGACAAATAGCTTCTTTAACTACCAACAGAAGAAGAATGCAAGGGGAACTATACCAGAACAAATGTGCAACCACTAGGGTCACTTGAAATAACCTCAACCTTCGTAAGATGTTTCAACTTGTAAAGTTTGGCTGGCTGAAACAAAAGGATCAGGTTAAGTTTCTAACAGAATACTGAAAAGCAGAGGAAAAATACCACAACAGAAGGTAGTGAAAATCCTTTATCTGATCGGCTGACGGTGCATATAAAATGCAGATAGTGGGGATGTTATGCACATATGATGATTCATGAGGTAGACAATGATCGAAATATAGAAGAGCATATGCAGCATTAGCCAATAAAACTACACAAATCCAACAGTTTCTCCATCTGGTTGACAATACCATATCCACGTAGGTGAAAGCTTTAACATAATTAATGCCACTAGACAAGCCAATGTTGTAACTCCTGTTACAAACTGGAGAGTATTAGCTGGGAAGATTTTACAATATATACGAAACAAACGTCAAGTACCGCCCCTGGCGCGTACCTTCGCAAGCGGCGGTAAGGCGGGCGCCGTCCTGGAGACCGCCGCAGGAGGTGTAGAGCTTGAGGAGGTGGCTGACGTTGAGGCCGGCCATGACCAGCTGCGGCTCGGCCACGACGCGGCAGAGGCAGGGGACGCCGCCCCTGAGGTCGACGGCGGCGACGACGGGCTCGCAGCACTACGTGGTGGGCATGTCGGGGGCGTAGAAGAGCGCGGCCTGCGTCGCCAGGAGAGTGGTGTCGCACGGCGCCCCCGGCTGCGGCCCGAAGGTGGCGGCCGCCGCTGGGAGCAGCGCGGCGAGGAGGCCCGCGACGAGCAGCATTGGGTAGGATCTGAACATGGGCGGGGCGGACCTGCTTGGGCAGGTCCGGCGCGGCGCCGACGGCTGAGGGGGGCACGTGCGTGATGTCGGCGTGCTTGTGGTGCAGGTACCCGGCGAGGAAGACGAGCGCGACTGCCCTGCCGAGCAGCGTCGAGAGGATCGGCACGGAGAGCGCGGACGCGACCTGCACCTGATGACCTTAGGAAGGACAGGTGGTGTGGATCTGGAGGGGGGCAGGGACGGGGAGGAGGTGGCGGCGGCGGTAGCAAGGAGATGGGGACGAGGGAGAAAGGGTGGGATACACTACTAGAAAAAGGCCTTCTAATGGCGCACCATTTTTTGCTACTAATGGCGCACTATGGGTGCGCCACTAGCATCACGCCATTAGATTTTTTACTAATGGCGCACTACAAGTGCGCCATTAGTATCTGGTATACTAATGGCACACCAGGTAGTGCGCCATTAGTATTGCTCACGGTGCGCCATTAGTATTGCTCACGGTGCGCCATTAGTATTGCTCACGGTGCGCCATTAGTATTGCTCACGGTGCGCCATTAGTATAGATACAGGTGCGCCATTAGTATATATCCTGGTGCGCCATTAGTATTGCCCTATTGTTGCGCCATTAGTATGCGTCCTAGGGCCATATTTACCCATATGCTCTGGCTTAGTAATGGCGCACTAGTGTGCTGAGTGATGCGCCACTAGTATGAATATTAGGTATTTATTTTATTTTTTCTGATATTTGCACAGATTACAAAATATATTATTGCACAGAATATAGATAGCACAACATATAAACAACATATTTATCGAATACAATAGAATATTAGTCTCCGAATACAATTCATCATATTAGTCTCCGAATTTAAAATACCGAACAAAGTTAGAACATTACAAGTCTCGAGACCACGAGTAGCGAGTTTGTCTTCACATTACAAGTCGATATCGATCATCTAAACTACCATCACATTACAAGTCGATATCTAACTTCCGCCTCCGCCCTTGTGGTGTACCCTTTGTACTCTGTCCATCAAAAAGCTTTTGACTCACAGAATTATCATCACTACTTGTCTGTTGCAAATCTTCCTTGCCTTCTACCTCAGGTTGTGTAAGGACCATGCTACTTGCAACAACAACACTATCCTCAATAGGAACTGCACTATTCCTCAACAGACCATTCTGTCCAACACAAGCATTAACTAAACATGAATAGATTGTACCATGCTACTTTCAATGTTGCACCATCTAAGCAGCAACACAAGCATTAACTAAACATGAATTTAATCTCTAGAAGACACTGACATGGTCCTGTAAGATCAACATGTAAAATACATGTAAAATTCTAAAAACCAAATAACAATTAAGGAGAACTGATAAAACGTGAATGAATAGATTGTTACATGGATAATATTGTTGGAAATATGCCCTAGAGGCAATAATAAATTAGTTATTATTATATTTCTTAGTTCATGATAATCGTTTATTATCCATGCTATAATTGTATTGATTGGAAACACAATACTTGTGTGGATACATAGACAAAACACTGTCCCTAGTAAGCCTCTAGTTGACTAGCTCGTTAATCAAAGATGGTCAAGATTTCCTGGCCATAGGCAAGTGTTGTCACTTGATAACGGGATCACATCATTAGGAGAATCATGTGATGGACTAGACCCAAACTAATAGACGTAGCATGTTGATCATGTCATTTTGTTGCTACTGTTTCCTGCGTGTCAAGTATTTATTCCTATGACCATGAGATCATATAACTCACTGACACCGGAGGAATGCTTTGTGTGTATCAAACGTCGCAACGTAACTGGGTGACTATAAAGATGCTCTACAGGTATCTCCGAAGGTGTTAGTTGAGTTAGTATGGATCAAGACTGGGATTTGTCACTCCGTGTGAACGGAGAGGTATCTCGGGGCCCACTCGGTAATACAACATCACACACAAGCCTTGCAAGCAATGTAACTTAGTGTAAGTTGCGGGATCTTGTATTACGGAACGAGTAAAGAGACTTGCCAGTAAACGAGATTGAAATAGGTATACGGATACTGACGATCGAATCTCGGGCAAGTAACATACCGAAGGACAAAGGGAATGACATACGGGATTATATGAATCCTTGGCACTGAGGTTCAAACGATAAGATCTTCGTAGAATATGTAGGATACAATATGGGCATCCAGGTCCCGCTATTGGATATTGACCGAGGAGTCTCTCGGGTCATGTCTACATAGTTCTCGAACCCGCAGGGTCTGCACACTTAAGGTTCGACGTTGTTTTATGCGTATTTGAGTTATATGGTTGGTTACCGAATGTTGTTCGGAGTCCCGGATGAGATCACGGACGTCACGAGGGTTTCCGGAATGGTCCGGAAACGAAGATTGATATATAGGATGACCTCATTTGGTTACCGGAAGGTTTTCGTGCATTACCGGAAAAGTTTCGGGCTCATCGGTAGTGTACCGGGAGTGCCGGGAGGGGTGCCGGGGACCATCGGGAGGGGTGTCACGCCCCAAGGGGTCTCATGGGCTATGGGAAGAGATAAACCAGCCCCTAGTGGGCTGGAATAAGTTCCCACTAAGGCCCATAAGGTTTGAGAAGGAAAAAACATAAGGTGGAAAGAGTTTCCAAGTGGGAAGGTGGAATCCTACTCCAAGTAGGATTGGAGTAGGACTCCTCCACCTCCAATTTCGGCCAAACCTTTAGGTTTTGAGGCTGCCTCCTCCCCTCCCTCCCACCTATATATACGGAGGTTTTAGGGCTGATTTGAGACGACTTTCTCACGGCTGCCCGACCACATACCTCCATAGTTTTTCCTCTAGATCGCGTTTCTGCGGAGCTCGGGCGGAGCCCTGCTGAGACAAGATCATCACCAACCTCCGGAGCGCCGTCACGCTGCCGGAGAACTCTTCTACCTCTCCGTCTCTCTTGCTGGATCAAGAAGGCCGAGATCATCGTCGAGTTGTACGTGTGCTGAACGCGGAGGTGCCGTCCGTTCGGTACTAGATCGTGGGACTGATCGCGGGATTGTTCGCAGGGCGGATCGAGGGACGTGAGGACGTTCCACTACATCAACCGCGTTCACTAATGCTTCTGCTGTACGATCTACAAGGGTACGTAGATCACTCATCCCCTCTCGTAGATGGACATCACCATGATAGGTCTTCGTGCGCGTAGGAAAATTTTTGTTTCCCTTGCGACGTTCCCCAACAGTGGCATCATGAGCTAGGTTCATGCGTAGATGTCTTCTCGAGTAGAACACAAAAGTTTTTGTGGGCGGTGATGTGCGTTTTGCTGCCCTCCTTAGTCTTTTCTTGATTCCGCGGTATTGTTGGATTGAAGCGGCTTGGACCGACATTACTCGTACGCTTACGAGAGACTGGTTTCATCGTTACGAGTAACCCCCTTTGCTCAAAGATGACTGGCAAGTGACTGTTTCTCCAACTTTAGTTGAATCGGATTTGACCGAGGAGGTCCTTGGATGAGGTTAAATAGCAACTCATATATCTCCGTTGTGGTGTTTGCGTAAGTAAGATGCGATCCTACTAGATACCCTCGGTCACCACGTAAAACATGCAACAACAAAATTAGAGGACGTCTAACTTGTTTTTGCAGGGTATGATAGTGATGTGATATGGCCAACGATGTGATGTGATATATTGGATGTATGAGATGATCATGTTGTAATAGAAATATCGACTTGCACGTCGATGGTACGGCAACCGGCAGGAGCCATAGGGTTGTCTTTATACTAACGTTTGTGCTTGCAGATGCGTTTACTATTTTGCTAGGATGTAGCTTTAGTAGTAATAGCATAAGTAGCACGACAACCCCGATGGCAACACGTTGATGGATGATCATGGTGTGGCGCCGGTGACAAGAAGATCGTGCCGGTGCTTTGGTGATGGAGATCAAGAAGCACGTGATGATGGCCATATCATGTCACTTATGAATTGCATGTGATGTTAATCCTTTTATGCACCTTATTTTGCTTAGAACGACGGTAGCATTATGAGGTGATCTCTCACTAAAATTTCAAGACGAAGTTGTGTTCTCCCCGACTGTGCACCGTTGCGACAGTTCTTCGTTTCGAGACACCACGTGATGATCGGGTGTGATAGACTCAACGTTCACATACAACGGGTGCAAAACAGTTGCACACGCAGAACACTCGGGTTAAGCTTGACGAGCCTAGCATGTGCAGACATGGCCTTGGAACACATGAGACCGAAAGGTCGAGCATGAATCGTATAGTTGATATGATTAGCATAGGGATGCTTACCACTGAAACTATTCTCGACTCACGTGATGATCGGACTTGAGATAGTGGATTTGGATCATGTACCACTCAAATGACTAGAGAGATGTACTTTTTGAGTGGGAGTTCTTAAGTAATATGATTAATTGAACTAATTTTCATGAACATAGTCTAATGGTCTTTGCGAATTACGATGTAGCTTGCGCTATAGCTCTACTGTTTTTTTATGTTCCTAGAGAAAATTTAGTTGAAAATTGATAGTAGCAAACTTTGCAGACTGAGTCTGTAAAACCGAGGATTGTCCTCGTTGCTGCGCAGAAGGCTTATGTCCTTAATGCACCACTCGGTGTGCTGCACCTCGAGCGTCGTCTGTGGATGCTGTGAACATCCGACATACACGTTTCTGATGACTACACGATAGTTCAGTGCAAAGTACATAATGGCTTAGAAGCAAGGCACCGAAAACGTTTTAAACGTCACGGAACATAAGTGATGTTCTAAAGAGATGAAATTGTGATTTCATGCTTGTGCCCTTGTTAAGAGGTACGAGACCTCCAACAAAATTCTTTGACCACAAAGTAAAGGAGAAAAGCTCAATCGTTGAGCGTGTGCTCAGATTGTCTGAGTACGACAATCACTTGAATCAAGTGGGAGCTAATCTTCCAGATGAGATAGTGATGGTTCTCCAAAAGTCACTGCCACCAAGCTTTGAGAGCTTCGTGATGAACTATAACATATCAAGGATAGATACAATGATCTTTGAGAGATTCGCGACGTTTGACACTGCGAAAGTAGAAATCAAGAAGGAGCATCAATAGTTGATGGTTTGAAAAACCACTAAGTTTCAAGAAAGGCGAGGGCTAGAAGGGATACTTCGTGAAACGGCAAAACAGTTGCTGCACTAATGAAGAGACCCAAGATTAAACCCAAACCCGAGACTAAGTGCTTCTGTAATAAGGGGAACAGTCACTGAGGCGGAGCAACTCTAGATACTTGGTAGATAAGAAGGCTGGCAAAAGTCGAGAGAAGTATATTTGATATACATAATGTTGATGTGTACTTTACTAGTACTCCTAGTAGCACGAGGGTATTGGATAGTGGTTCGGTTGCTAAGTGATTAGTAACGCGAAATGAAAGCTACGGCATAAACGGAGACTAGCTAAAGGCGAGGTGACGATACGTGTTGGAAGTGTTTCCAAGGTTGATATGATCAAACGTCACACGCCCCCTTTACCATCGGGATTGGTGTTGAACCTAAATAATTGTTATTTGGTGCTTGCGTTAAGCATGAACATGATTGGATCGTGTTTATTGCAATACGATTATTCATTCAAAAGGAATAATGGTTACTCTATTTGCTTGAATAATCACCTTCAATGGTTTATTGAATCTCGATTGTAGTGTTACACATTGGTGCCAAAAGATACGAGTTAAATGATGATAGTACCACTTACTTGTGGCACTGCCGCTTGAGTCATGTTAGTATAAATTGCATGAAGAGGCTCCATGCTGATGGATCTTTACTCACCTGATTTCGAATCACTAGTGACATGCAAATCATACCACATGAGCAAGGCCTTGTTTTCATTGAGATGAAACAAGATAGTAACTTGTTGGAAGTGATACATTTTGATGTATGCAGTCCAGTGAGTGTTGAGGCACGCAGTGGATATCATTATGTTCTTACTTCACTGACGACTTGAGTAGATACAGGAGTATTTACTTAATGAATCACAAGTCTGAAATATTGAAAAGTTCAATTCTGTTTCAGAGTGAAGTTCGTCGTAACAAGAGGATGAACTGTCTACGATATGATCATAGAAATGAATATCTGAGTTACGAATTTTTGGTACACAGTTAAGACAATGTGGAAATTGTTTCACAGTTCATGCCACCTGGAACATCATGGTGTGATGATGTGTCTGAACGTCATAGCCACACACTATTTAGTATGGTGCATGCTGGGATGTCTCTTATCGAATTACCACTATCGTTTATGGGTTATGCATTAGAGACAACCACATTCACTTTAAATGGGGCACCGCGTATTTCCGTTGAGATGACACAGTCTAGACTGAGGTTTAGAGAAATCTAAACTGTCGTTTCTTGAAAGTTTGGGGCTTCGAAACTTATGTGAAAAAGTTTCAGTCTGATAAGCTCGAACCCAAAGCGGATAAATGCAACTTCACAGGATATCCAAAACAGTTGGGTACATCTCCTATCTCAGATCCGAAAGCAAAGTGTTTGTTTCTAGAAACGGATCCTTTCTCGAGAAAAGGTTTCTCTCGAAAGAATTGAGTGGGAGGGTAGTAGAACTTGATGAGGTTATTGAACCATCACTTCAACCAGTGTGTAGCAGGGCGTAGGAAGTTGTTCCTGTGGCGCCTACACCAATTGAAGTGGAAGCTGATGATGGAGATCATTAAGCTTCGAATCAAGTTACTACAAACCTCGTAGGTCGACAAGGTCGCGTACTGCTGCAGAGTAGTACGGTAACCCTGTCTTGGAGGTCATGTTGTTGAGCAACAGTGAACCTACGAGTTATGGAGAAAGCGATGGTGGGCCCAGATTCCGACAAATGGCTGGAAGCCATAAAATCCGAGAGAGGATCCATGTGTGAAAACAAAGTGTAGACTTTGGTAGAACTACTTGATGGTCATGGGACTATTGGATAAAATGGATCTTTAAAAGAAGACAGACGATGATGGTGATAAGTCACTATTAAGAAAAGCTCGACTTGTCGCAAAGATGTTTTCGACAAGATCAAACAGTTGACTATGATGAGTCTTTCTCACTCGTAGCGATGCTAAAGGTCTGTTAGAATTATGTTATTAGTTGCTGCATTATTTATGAAATATTGCACGTAGGATGTCAAAACATTGTTTCCTCGACGGTTTCCTTGAGCAAACATTGTATGTGATACAACCAGAAGGTTTTGTCGATCCTAAAGATACTAGCAAGTATGCAAGCTCCAGTGATCCTTCAATGGACTGGTGCAAGCATCTCGGAGTTGGAATAAGCACTTTGATGAGATGATCAAAGATTTTGGGTGTGTACAAGGTTTATGAGAAACTTGTATTTCCAAAGAAGTGAGTGGGAGCACTATAGAATTTCTGATAGGTATATGTGGTTGACATATTGTGGATCAGAAGTAATGTAGAATTTCTGTAAAGCATACAAGGTTGTTTGAAAGAAGTTTTCAAAGGAGTACCTGGATTATGCTACTTGAAGGTTGAGCATCAAAGATCTATGGAGATAGATCGAAAGCGCTTAATAGAAGTTTCAACAAGATGCATGCCTTGACAAGTTTTTGAAAGAGTTCAAAATAGACCAGCAAAGAAGGAGTTCTTGGTTGCGTTGTGAGGTGTGAATTTGAGTAAGACTCAAAACCCGACCACGGCAGAATAAAGAGAATAGATGAAGGTCGTCTTCTATGCCTTAGCCGTAGAATCTAAAGTATGCCATGCTGTGTACCGCACATGAAGTGTGCCTTGACTCAAAGTATGTTGAGAGGTACAGAGAGTGATCCATGTTTGAATCACTAGCAGCGGTCAAAATTTATCCTTAGTAACAAATGGACTAAGGAATTTTTCTCGATTATGGAGGTGGTTAAAGAGTTCGTCGTAAAGGGTAACGTCGATGCAAGCTTTGACACTAATCTGAATAACTATGAGTAGTGAAACGGATTCATATCGTAGAGTGGATATTTGGAGCATTTCCGAATAGCACGTAGTAGCAGCATCTATAAGATGACATAAAGATTTGTAAAGAACGCACGGATCTGAAAGTTTCAGAACCGTTGACTAAAACCTCTCTCACAAGCAAGACATGATCAGACCCCATAACTATATGGGTGTTGGATTCGTTGGAATCACATGGTGATGTGAACTAGATTATTGACTCTAGTGCAAGTGGGAGACTGTTGGAAATATGCCCTAGAGGCAATAATAAATTAGTTATTATTATATTTCTTAGTTCATGATAATCGTTTATTATCCATGCTATAATTGTATTGATTGGAAACACAATACTTGTGTGGATACATAGACAAAACACTGTCCCTAGTAAGCCTCTAGTTGACTAGCTCGTTAATCAAAGATGGTCAAGGTTTCCTGGCCATAGGCAAGTGTTGTCACTTGATAACGGGATCACATCATTAGGAGAATCATGTGATGGACTAGACCCAAACTAATAGACGTAGCATGTTGATCGTGTCATTTTGTTGCTACTGTTTTCTGCGTGTCAAGTATTTATTCCTATGACCATGAGATCATATAACTCACTGACACCGGAGGAATGCTTTGTGTGTATCAAACGTCGCAACGTAACTGGGTGACTATAAAGATGCTCTACAGGTATCTCCGAAGGTGTTAGTTGAGTTAGTATGGATCAAGACTGGGATTTGTCACTCCGTGTGAACGGAGAGGTATCTCGGGGCCCACTCGGTAATACAACATCACACACAAGCCTTGCAAGCAATGTAACTTAGTGTAAGTTGCGGGATCTTGTATTACGGAACGAGTAAAGAGACTTGCCAGTAAACGAGATTGAAATAGGTATACGGATACTGACGATCGAATCTCGGGCAAGTAACATACCGAAGGACAAAGGGAATGACATACGGGATTATATGAATCCTTGGCACTGAGGTTCAAACGATAAGATCTTCGTAGAATATGTAGGATACAATATGGGCATCCAGGTCCCGCTATTGGATATTGACCGAGGAGTCTCTCGGGTCATGTCTACATAGTTCTCGAACCCGCAGGGTCTGCACACTTAAGGTTCGACGTTGTTTTATGCGTATTTGAGTTATATGGTTGGTTACCGAATGTTGTTCGGAGTCCCGGATGAGATCACGGACGTCACGAGGGTTTCCGGAATGGTCCGGAAACGAAGATTGATATATAGGATGACCTCATTTGGTTACCGGAAGGTTTTCGTGCATTACCGGAAAAGTTTCGGGCTCATCGGTAGTGTACCGGGAGTGCCGGGAGGGGTGCCGGGGACCATCGGGAGGGGTGTCACGCCCCAAGGGGTCTCATGGGCTATGGGAAGAGATAAACCAGCCCCTAGTGGGCTGGAATAAGTTCCCACTAAGGCCCATAAGGTTTGAGAAGGAAAAAACACAAGGTGGAAAGAGTTTCCAAGTGGGAAGGTGGAATCCTACTCCAAGTAGGATTGGAGTAGGACTCCTCCACCTCCAATTTCGGCCAAACCTTTAGGTTTTGAGGCTGCCTCCTCCCCTCCCTCCCACCTATATATACGGAGGTTTTAGGGCTGATTTGAGACGACTTTCTCACGGCTGCCCGACCACATACCTCCATAGTTTTTCCTCTAGATCGCGTTTCTGCGGAGCTCGGGCGGAGCCCTGCTGAGACAAGATCATCACCAACCTCCGGAGCGCCGTCACGCTGCCGGAGAACTCTTCTACCTCTCCGTCTCTCTTGCTGGATCAAGAAGGCCGAGATCATCGTCGAGTTGTACGTGTGCTGAACGCGGAGGTGCCGTCCGTTCGGTACTAGATCGTGGGACTGATCGCGGGATTGTTCGCAGGGCGGATCGAGGGACGTGAGGACGTTCCACTACATC
The DNA here is from genome assembly GCF_904849725.1 of Hordeum vulgare subsp. vulgare. Lineage (NCBI taxonomy): Eukaryota > Viridiplantae > Streptophyta > Magnoliopsida > Poales > Poaceae > Hordeum > Hordeum vulgare. The sequence continues at coordinate 327,814,860 of NC_058524.1, read as the reverse complement.
AACCGCGTTCACTAACGCTTCTGCTGTACGATCTACAAGGGTACGTAGATCACTCATCCCCTCTCGTAGATGGACATCACCATGATAGGTCTTCGTGCGCGTAGGAAAATTTTTGTTTCCCTTGCGACGTTCCCCAACAAATATATGTTCTGACATCCGGTTAGAGTAAGTTCTACGAGAAAAATATTCATCATATATAGGAGGTGGACAACCTTGGAAGTGCGAGCTTCTCTAACTACTAATAATAGTGCTTCATGTAAATAGCTTCGAGCGGCTTGAACATTTCTGTACCATCTTCCAACATAGCCACATTTATGTTGGTGAGAGCTGTACCCGGATGTGAATACATAAAGCGCACAGTTGGCATACGTTCAGGAAGATATACCTTTGGGAAGACAAGCCAACCAAAATAGATAATAGAAATGGCAAAGTGGATGAGTTGTGAAAGATGGTTATTATCCAACAAACAGGTAGGTTGTAGAACAATGATGCTACTGAACAAACAAACATAGACTAATTATTTTAAGCAAAGAATGAGGTTGATCTATTCATCCCAATGTGTACAATATTAGTAAGCAAATATGAAAAGCAAATGTTTAATGATGCACCGAAAAGGGCTTGATGTACCCAATGTACATAAGGCAAGGCATATCTAACCTTGGAAGCACCTCGATCAGGACAATAACATAAAAGAAGCTATAACTGTAGCTATCCATCACATATTGTTTGCTTCAGAAGAATTGATAAAATAAGCTGAAAAAGTATATCCTTTAAGAGGGAATCACACAAAAAAACAAGATCCTACAAGGTGCCATTTGTTCATCCTACGAAGATTCACCCGGTTTTTCCTGGAGCAATGAAGCACATACATGAACAATTTCTCAAACAAGGATAGATTAAATATGTGAATCAGATGTAGTATCAAGAGAGCAAAAAAAGCACTCTCATCAAAGGATTCACTTACAATCGAAAGCAGAAGCAGCAACAGATCTTGTCTCCATCATCTCGGGACCAGATACCTGCACCATAAAAATATTGAGAAAATGATGGCATAAGAAGATTACCCAGCAATGGAAAAGCAAAGTAAATGTAGATAACTGTATCTAACCTGAAGACCCATATCGTTAGGCCAACTCATAAAAGCTCCTTGTAAATAGGAAGCATTGTTCTCGGAGCATCATGACAGTTTTAGTAGGGCATGAGCCTTTTTGCGCTGCAAACTGAAACTGCTAGCCAGTTTCCAAACTCGAAAGAAAAGAAAAGATAAGCACATTTTCTTGCGTGCCTTCATGCTGGCAGTTCCATATTGACACTACCTGGTATTCCCTTGTGATAAAGAGATAGAAGGAGAGATTATAGTTTACTAGTACACAGAAAAGAAAAGGTATTCCTTTGTATTTTTGCTCTAGGCTGTACTGCGAATTTCCTCCTAAAGTCCACATACCTTCGATAGAAACACTTCCTTTGTTAACTTATGGTCACATAGATCCAGGGTCTTGTTGTACGTCGCTTCATGGAGTTTCCTTTGCATAAATTAAAAAGAGGACACTTCAAACGCATCAATGCATACTGCATAAAAAATTCGTGTGCAAAAACAATATGTCATATAGCTAACAAAGAATCGAAAAAATCATTACCCCCTAACCCTGACAAGTGGCCTTCCAGAAACGACAATAGCGAAGTATCAAATTTCTTTGGCAGAGATTTCTGAAACTTGCGAGATATACTTAGCCATCCAGTTCTGTTACTATCTCACCCGATCTCTCAAAAATCCTTATTTTAGTATTAAATGTTGGCTCATAAGGCAGCTATTTCCCTGTCCATCGTTTGATTTGACCTATAACTCTATGATTCTTGCTACGCCAAATAATCCTGCACAAAAAAGCACAAGTATATTACCATAAGAAGGATCGACAGAAGTGACCCAACTAATGGACATAATATTGAAATTTAAAAAACTTCAACATATTAATAACATCTTGTAATACATATCTAGTAGCTAGTTACAGATGTCACACATCAAACGGGAAAGTTTTACTCACCGGACCTCTATAGCTCGATTGAATAATTATAAAACCCCTTGTAGGCATAGATAAAGGGTCATGTCCAGAAACAAATATGGATTCTGTCCATCTCACCATACAAATCACAAATGACTGAAAACATGAAGTGGTTAATCGGGAAGGAGGAAGCTTCATCATACCTGTTAGCTTGTCTTCGGTGTGATGAGCTGTAGGGCGGCAAGGGCGGGGCCGATCTGTGCAAGGTTGATCTAGAACATGAGATCTCATCTGGATCCAATAGCATAGGATTCCGCTGGAGGTGCTCGATGGCGGCAGCGGCTGCCGTGTCCGAACTTGTCCTCAGCCTCACGGTAGTGCCTGGCCTGCGAGTCGCCGTCGAGGCGCAGCCTCTCGACCTCGGGGTCGAGCGGCTCCTCGACCTCCTCGATGCGGCTGACGCCGGCGTCCATGCGCGCGTGTCGCTTGAGCGCGAGGACGGCACGGGAGGGGGCGCGGTCGTAGGGGCCGTAGAGGCGGACGCGGAGCGCGGCGGTGGCGGCGGCCAGGGGCCGGGCCGGGGCGTCGAAGAAGGCGTTGCGCTGGGCGTCGGTGCGGAGGAGGCGGGGCGCGAGGTAGGCGGAGAGGCGGCGGTGCGCGGCCGGGTCGGGGAGGCGGAGCTTGACCTCGACCTCCATGGGAATGGGGTTGGGGATGGGGCTAGGGTTTGGGGGCGAGGGGTGGAGGCCGATGCGTTGGGCCTTGGTGGGCGCGGCGTCGGCGTGCGGGTGGAGGGTGCGGAGGAGCGGGTTGGCGATGGGGTCTGGGGCGTGCGGCTAGATAGCAATGGCGCACCGCTCGGGGGTGCGCCATTAGATTGTTTTGTGCTTGCGACTTAGTGAACCACGGCTCATACAAATGAGATTGTATACAATTTAAGTATCATTTTGTGCTTGCGACTTAGTGAACCACGGCTCATACAAATGATTGTATACCTGAACGGTTTGATTTCCGGTGGATCTGCGCGGGTGGCGAGATAACCATGAGAAATGAAAATTGCCAGCACCTGGGCACAAACAACCGAAAAACTGAAGGAAACATGCAGTAGCTCGACCAAGTCCAAGCCCATCCTGGTAGCTATCTGAAGCGCCTTGTACCTGGGGATAACATCATGCCCTGCAAAAATGGAACAAAACATATATTCAGCATCCGAATGGTGAATGGAGGAGGAGGAGGGTGGGATGTGGGATCATCAGCACCTTCATCGGTGACGAGCCTAAGGAATATGGCGGTGATGTCGTTGTTGAGTCGGGGGGCGGCGTCGTCTTCGTTGTCCTTGAACACCTCCTTGACCTTTCGAGCACCGAAATTGAAAAGGGGGTGAGGGGAAGAGAATCTAGGGCGATGGAGGAGATGGGGAGGGAGGGAGGATATGTACGTGATGGGGCGGGGCGGCGAAGGAGCAGCACGGGACGGTGATCGGGCAACTCAAGGTGGGCGGCGGGTGCGGAGGCGGCTTGAGGGTGGGAGGCGAGGCGGCGGCGCGATGGAGGCAATATGATGCCTGGGAGTGGACGGCGAGGGACACGATGGCGCGTCAGAAAGCCATGGATGGCGGCGGCAACGAGGTGGGATTTGGAGGGGCCGAAGAGGGTAGGTCGGGAAGGATTGGGAGAAGGAGGGGGCTGTGGGACTTGGCTAGGTTTTCGGGATAGAGAGGCATGAGGGTGTGCTGGTCGGTTGTGGGCTTATGGGCTGGATCTGGAAATTTTTCTTCTCAGAGAGGTGCGCCATTAGTAATCTTTTTTTGGATAGCAATGGCGCACCCTAGAGAGGTACGCCATTAGTACTTTTTTTGGGATAGCAATGGCGCTCGAGGGGGAGGGAAGGGGTGGGTGGTGCGCTCGGCCGATTCCGTTCGGGGGAACCGAGCGAGGAGACAGGGGAGGGTGCAGGGGGTCGTCGGCGGCGGTGGAGCAGGGGAGGGTGCGGGGGCTCGTCGACGGCGATGGAGCGAGGGAGGGTCCGGGGGGTCGGCGGCGGCGGTGGAGCGAGGGAGGGTGCGGGGGATCGTCGGCGGCGGTGGTGGGGGGAGGGTGCGGGGGGTCGTCGTCGGTGGTGGAGCGGGGGAGGGTGCGGGGGGTCATCGACGGCGGTGGAGCTGGCCGGGGAGGGCGCGGGGGGTCGTCGGCGGCGGTGGAGCGGGGGAGGGTGCGGGGGGTCTTCGTCGGCGGTGGAGCGGGGGAGGGTGCGGGGGGTCTTCGGTGCCATTTTTAGCAGATTTCTCCATTTCTAGGTCTTCATGAAAGAGCCAGGAAAATGTGCAGGATAGGTGGAGCATAAGAGGTGTCAAAATATGGAGAAGCTGCTGCTGAAAGAGGTCTGTATTTGCACATGAGGAAGATTCTAGGGGACGATGAGGACTCACCGCATCCTTCAATCCTCTAGGTTCAGAACAATTGGACAGACAACTCAAGTGAACTAGCAGCAAGGGAACACAAATTTTCACCTCATCATGTTCCACCTCCTGCCAATCCTCATCGTCCCATCCTTCATCCTGCAAATGGCAGAGCATTACTTGTAAAAAGTTCTTTCCCTAGAGGGTGCGGGAGGTCGTCGGCGGCGGTGGAGCAGGGGAGGGTGCGGGGGGTCGGCGGCGGCGGTGGAGCGGGGAGGGTGCGGGGGGTGGTCGGGGGCGGTGGAGCAGGCCGGGGAGGGTGCGGGGGGTCGGCGGCGGTGGTGGAGCGGGGGAGGGTGCGGTGGGTGTTCGGCGGCGGTGAAGCGGGGGAGGGTGCAGGGGGTCGTCGGCGGCGGTGGAGCGGGGGACGGTGTGGGGGGTACTCGGCGGTGGTGGAGCGGGGGAGGGTGCGGGGGGTGCTCGGCGGCGAGGGTGGTGGTGCGCCATTAGTAGTTTTGCAAAAACAAATTATAGTAGTGGCCATTAGTAGTTCTGTAAAAAAAATAAAAAAATTAGTAGTGGCGCACCACCAACAGATGCGCCATTAGTAACACTGGTTACTAATGGCGCACTAGCTTTGGCGCGCCATTAGTAGTTTGCAAAAAAAAACCAAATTTTTTTTATAGTAGTGGCGCACTACTAACAGATGCGCCATTAGTAACCAGGTTACTAATGGCGCACCAGGTGCTGGTGCGTCATTAGTAGTTTTGCAAAAAATAAAAATAAAAAAAATATAGTAGTGGCGCACCGAGAGTGTGGTGCGCCATTAGTATCCACCACACTAATGGCACACCTCACATGGTGCGCCATTAGGTGTTTTTCTGAAAAAAACATTTTTTAAAAGTTTTTATTTTTGTTTCGGAAAAATGATAAACAATTAGGAAATATTTTTCTGATCATTTTGGTATATAATACCCTATATTTATTATTTCATTTTGTTTCCCTTTAATTCTTTTTTAGTTTTAGTTTTTGAAAAAGATCAAAATCGGGAAACATATTTTTTTAAAAGGAATGTCGCACCGGCGCTTAATAGCCGAGCTGGCCCATCCCAATCAGCCGGGATCTGGGATCCCCTTCCCTTCGGGCGACCGACCCGACCCAACCCCGCACCCCCTCGCTGACGCCCGACCCCACCCGACCCCACCTGGCCGACCCCGCCTCCAGCGCTCACCCGCCACCCCGCGCCCACCTCTCCTTCCTTCTCTCTCTCCCTCCCCTTTCCTTTTCTTCACCGACCGGCCGACCTCGCGGGAGATGCCGCCCCTCGCCCGATCTCCTTACCTCTGGCAACACCCCCTCCCCCTATAAAACCCGACCGCCCCGAGCCCTCCTCGCCCCGTTTCCCACCCTTGCCGCCGCCCTGCCCCACCCTCGCCGCCTGCCCGAGCTCGCCGGAGCAGGAGCTCCCGCTGATGCTCACTGCCGCCCCCTGCTGCTTCCTCGGCCCCCGAGCCCCTCTACGCCACCACCGAGCGAAGGAGGAGGAGCTCTGCCACCTCCTGGACCCTCGAGCGCCGCAGAAGACAGCCGGAGACCCCCTCCCTGAGCACCACCACCTCCCTGCCTCGCCGTAACACCCCCTGCCATGGTGAGCTCTTCCCCTTGTTTTCATCTGTTGGATCTTAGTCGACGGTATAGATTAGAGTAAGGATACCCCCTTCAATCTTTTAAATAAAACCGAACGGTATTTCCGTCACTTATTAGTTAGCCGAGCCGTTTTAGTTACATTGCGGCCGTTTTTTGAATTTGCTACGCAGCTCACACCCCAGAGCCAACCACAACGAGCCACGTGGACCCCCTGTTCCCTAGTTAGATTTTTCTATTTTTAGTTTTAATTAAAAAATAGAGGCAGATTCAATTTTCTTTTGCTCATAACATTTGATCCATAACTCCAATGGAGTTGAAACTTGTTCGAGTAGATCACAATTTTTCTGTCATTTTCCAAAACATATTATTTGCCTATTTTTGAAATTTGCAAATTTGAATTAGATCAGATTTAGTTTAAACCTTGTTTTGCTTGTTCTGGGAGTTTAAAAATAGACTTTTCATTAATTCTTTTTGCTACTGATCACTAGTGATCTTATTTATCAGTGGTAAAAGTTTGAAAATTGTTTGAGCAATTTAACTCATTGTTTCTTGTGAAACAATTTCTGTTTCACCTCTTTTAGGATTGTGACTAATTCTCTTTCTTTAGTTGTTTTTAAATTATTTTATTTTATATTTCAGAAAGTTTATGTTTAGTTTCTCTTAGTTAAATAGTAGGTTCTCAACAAGTTTTTATTTTTATTTTATTTGTTATCATGAAATCAATTCTAGTTCCCTAATAACTTGCAATTGATTTCTCTACTATTTTAACTCCCATTTGAAAATACTTTCAAAATAGTTTCATGAAAAATACTTTATTTTGTCTTAGTTAAATTTATATTATATTCTCTGTTATTTAAGTATTTTATTTTCTGTTAGACAAAAAATATTTTTGTGAATGTTGTAGTACAAGACTCCCTAGCTCTCTTTGAAGTTCCCATTTTGATTCTTATTCGATCTTTCTTATTGTTTTGATTTTATCTACTTGTATTGTTGTTTGATATTTGATTGCTAGAATTATTGCTAGTGTGAGTGCTTATGTAAATACTATGTTGCTTATATAGATTTCATCGGAGACAAATAGTTCTATCAAGTTATTTCTCGAGAACGATAATTCTTCTACGTCAACCTCACCAGGCAAGTCATTTGATCATGTATCACCTATGTTTTATGCATCGTAGTTCTGGATTTCATATTGCTATGCTTGAGTAGACGGGATTCTTGTTGAGAGTTTATCACGAGTGATGCGAGAATAATTTAATAATCAAGAATGGTTAAGTAAAGTCTTTTCAAGACCTCGTGATGCAATGCAACTCTGGGTGAAGGACGGTTGATCAGCTCCCTGGAGAAACCAGTGGATGACCCGGGATGCTGGAGACGTGCCATGACATCTTGCGGAAAGCTTCACCCAGGCTCAAAGAGACGAACGGATATTTTCAAGACCCAGGGCTTACCTAGACAGCCACAAGTCATTATGGGCTCTGGTTTGGTTGGACAATGCGGCGACTCTGGACAGGCGGTGCTAGCAGATGTAGAAGAACGGTAGGATTTGGATGGGCACCGATAGGGATTCAGAGGGACCTGTTGAAAGACCATGTTTTGATCATCCGGTCTTCAAACACCCTGAAGTGCGAGGACATACACGGAGGCGATCAAATCTTGTGGGGAACGTGTGCAAAACTCTGCGGAGTACTCAAACCTAATCGATTAGCCGTGTCCACGGTCATGGACAACTTGAGCCAAAGGAACTGAAGTTATCTGGAATTCTCAACACCATTGTATATATTTGATGAGGGTAATTTTCATAACTTGGGTATGAGAACTGGTTGGCGGAACCATCTCATTAACAACCAATAGTGTAGTAATATTTTGCTTTTAGCCCCTCTCTTGATGTAGGAGAAAACACTGCGTTTCGCTAAAAATTTACAACCCCATCTGCCATATATGCATATAGTATAGATGACATTTTACCCCCTCTCATATGTTACTTGCCAGCATATTCAATATCCTGACCTACACGGCTTCAACGTCTTATGTTGCAGATATTTCCTCGACGAGTAGGAGTACGATTCAGGGTTACGGTCCGCACTCAACTTGTCGTTGGTGTTTATTGGGACTCCACTCCCTTAACTATTTCCGCTGAGATATTTAAGGTATATATCAGTTTTAAGCTATTTACATGTGATTGCACTTTCATATATACATTGATGTACTATGTATGCCAGCATACTGATCCAGGGATGGCACAGATACATAGAGGCTTGACTCGGTTTGAGTCAGGTCGCTACATGTTCTTCTTCTTCTTTTTCTTCTTCTTCTTCTTCTTCTTCTTCTTCTTCTTGTTGTTGTCGTCGTCATCATCGTCGTCGTTGTCTTTGTTGTTGTTGTTGTTGTTGTTGTTATTGTTGTCGTTGTTGTCGTTGATATTGTTGTTGTCGTTGTTGTTGTCGTTGTTGTCGTGCTTCTCATCATTGTTGTTCTTGTGGTCGTCGTCATCGTCGTCGTCATCATCGTTGTTATTGTTGTTATTGATGTTGTTGTTGTTGTTGTTTTTGTTGTTATAGTAGTAGTAGTAGTAGTAGTAGTAGTTGTTGTTGTTGTTGTTGTTGTTGTTGTTGTCATCGTCATCGTTGTTGACCTCATCGTCGTTATCGTCGTCGTCGTTGTTGTTATTACTGTAGTAGTTGTTGTTTTTGTAGTAGTAGTTGTTGTTGTTGTCGTCATCGTCATCGTCTTCGTTGGTGTTGTTGTTGTTGTTTTTATTGTTGCTTTAGTTGTTGTTGTTGTTGCCGTTGTTGTTATCGTCGTCGCCGTTGTTGTTGTTGTTGTAGTTGTTGTTGTTGTTGTTGTTGTTGTTGTTGTTGTTGTTGTTGTTGTTGTTGTTGCTATTGTTGTTGTTGTTGTTGTTGTTGTTGTCATTGTTGTTGTTGTCCTTGTTGTTATTGTTCTCGTCATTGTAATTGTTTCCATGGTCGTCTTCATTATCTTCATCGTCATCATCGTCGTCCTCCTCGTTGTTGTTTTTGTTGTGGTGGTGGTTGTTGTTGTTGTTGTTGTTGTTGTTGCTGTTGCTTTTGTCACTAGTATCTTTATTGTCGTTGTTGTCGACGTTGTCGTTGTTCTCGTTGTTGTCGTTGTTCTCGTCATTGTCGCTGCTGTCGTCGTCGTCGTCGTCACCGTCGTCGTCGTCGTCATAGTTGTTTTTGTTGTTCCGGTTGTTTTTATTGTTGTTGTTGTTGTTGTCGGCGGCGGCGCGAGCTCCGTAGCGGCAAGGAAATGTGCGGGACTGGGGCCTGACGACGTAGAGCGGCTTGAGTTTCGAAAGGGGCTCCTGAGCAGCATGCCTCAGAGGCCTCACTTGTCACAATGCCACTCGCCCCCCCCCCCCAGGGCGCCGGGGAGGCCTTGTGAGGAGAAACCTTGGTAACGGGTTGCACCACACGGCGACAGGGAAATGCACAGGACTGGGACCTTCACACACAGAGTGCCGAAAGGGTCCTCAAACCGCCCCAAAAGCAGGAAGGATACACCACAAACGATCCCACGCTCGCAGGACAAATCATCAGCATGGTGACATCACAGGCTAGGAACATTCGCGGCTAGTATGGAAACGTCGCACATTCCTCGTCATCAGGGAAAACGTTAAAAGGTACCCACCAGACACGACCTAGCTGCTGTTAAACATAACACATGGACCTATCAGGAGGACGAGGTTGTGAATCATAAGGACACGTCGTCATCGGAGCCCACGCCGCGGCCCTCTAGAGCAAGCCTTGTCACCAGGTCTTCCACATGAACCTCGACCCATTCGGCCAGGGCTCGGATCTACTCTAGCATCGAATCTAGCACCGAAGCAAAGTCAAAGTCGGGGTCAAGGCGAAGGAGGTGGTTGAAGACGTCTGAGGCAGCCTGACCCAAAAGGTCGCGGCACTTCTCCTCCGCAAGTGCAAGGGCCTTCTCGGCGCCCGCCATGAGATGCTCCACGACGCGGTAGAAAAAGCCCAAGCACCTGGAGTCATCGGGAATCACGGGACCGGAGACGCCTTTTCCACAGATGCCGCTCAGAGCACGGGAAGCCCTCCGCTCGAGGGAGCGGAACAACCTAGAGCGCTCAGGTTGAAGGTTGCGATCGTGGGCTGCCTCTTCGGAAGCCTCTCCAACCCGGGAACCCGCGCCTTTCACTTGTTTGCAGATATTATGTTTACCCTCGGCAGTGGCCTGCGCATCCAGCGCGTCCTGCCGGCTTTCCACTTCCTGATCCAGCCTTCTCCAAATGGCAATGAATTAATCTTGCAGGCAGCCACAACACTTGTGGAATCGGGACTCCTGGAGCCTCAACTTCGCACGGTAATCGAGTAGAAGGGAACGTCGAGCCTCCGCCACCCCCTTTTCTATCTCCTCCTGAAGCTTCGCTTCACGAGAGGCAAGGGATTCCTCGGCAAGCGACAATTGGTGCTCCCTCGTCTCGAGACGCTCCTGCTCCAGGCACTGCTCTACCTCTACAAGCACGAGCAAGTCGACGGATGCTCGAGGACTGGCTTGGAAGGACTACGCCGACGGGCCCCCTAGGGAGGCCCTCAGCGGAGCTTGCTCTTCAAGACGGGCTTGGAGCCTCTCAAGCTGGCGCCACCCCGACGCGAGGTACTGGTGCTCACCTTCCCGGCGGGCTTCATGACTGGCAAGCCCCGCCCCAGACGTTGAAACGCGTCCGCAGCAGTGCGGAGCAAGCCCCATGGTGTGGCAGGCGAACCCGCGACAGGCTCCAGAAGCCAGCAGGGGTCCTCGCCTCCCGTACAGCGAGCTGGAGAAGCGCGCAAGGAATCAATCAGCCGGAGTCCATGCCCGGGGGTTGTGGGCTCCCGTGTGGCCGTCTCGTCAGCATTGAGCGCCCCACGGTGCCCCTCATCTCCATGCTGGAGGGGTCCAAGGGGCAGGCGCGCCATGGCCCTAGGAGGGGCCACAGGCGAGGGGATAGGTATCCCGCCGAAGTACCGGAGGCCGCCACCCAAGAAATCCGCGGGGGGTTCACGTGCATGGGGCTCAGGAGACCGAGCCCCGTGGAGAGCGACAAAAGAGGCCTCGGGATGCCCGGCGACCTCCAGAGCAGGCGGCGCTCATCCGCCTCCCCGGCCGCCGAAGGGAAACCTGAAGAACAAGCGTTTAGAAGATAGCCGCATAAATGGAGGACGAGGGGGAACACAGGTGCTTACTCGTCAATGGCCATCCACTTCTTCCTCGCCGGAGGCCCTCGTGCAGGGGGAGCGGCCGCCCTCGAGCAACCTCCTCTTCCAGCCGGCTGGGGCGACCCAGCTGGGGGACTCGGCGGCCCTCGAGCGAGGCTCGAAAGTGGGGGCAACGCTTTCCACCATCGACAGATCACCACCAGCAACCCCATCGTGTCGCTGGGCCCTGTGTAGGCCCACATGGGGCGGGAGTGTCACTTGAGGGGAGCAATCCGTCAACAGATAATCTCACGCACCACCATCGCCATCATCACCCCCCGCACACCTCAGCTTTTCCAGCCGGATCAAGACCGGCGCGAGCCGGGGGTCACTAAGCTCTTCCCGCTCCCACCCCCGGTTCGGTGTTGCGGGTGTCGGCGGAGGTTGGAACAGAGCTCCGTCCTCGACAGCCTCAACCGGCACCCACTGCCGCTGGAACCCTTCCGCTTTGGGGAGGAGCTCAGCGTATAGGACCCCGGGGGCTGTTGCATCGACAGTCCTCAAGGACGCGCACCCGGAGCACTGCACCTCGGAGATGAACTCAAGGGAGAAGAAATTGCGGAGCAATGCCACAGAAGGAGTAATGCCAACAAAGGCCTCCCACAAGAACGCGAAGGTAAAGAGGAGGACCAAAGAACGAGGGTCAACGTGGAGCGCATGGATCTGGTAATGCGAAAGCACTGCATTGATGAAGCCCGAGAATGGCGGCAGTACACCAGAAATGAGGGCGTGGAAATGGAGAGGAACCGCACGGGACACCCTCTCCCTCCGAGGCCATGAGCCCGGCCAGATCTGGGTGGCCCCCCACTCATTGAGTCGGTAGCAACTACCAACTGAACCTTCTTCAACCCCTCGAGGTTCACCACCGTTGACCGTTCCAGCGCGGGCTAGGATGCCGCTGGGACGATCGGGCCCCACGAGCCACCACATTTCCCCCCTTTCTGAGGCATGACAGAGAGAACAAGGCAACAATGACGAGACGCGCGTTGGTCAGAGGAAGAACCAGTGGCTGGATCGGCAGAAGGAAGAGCTGGAGGCAGAATGAATAGGGGGCGGAGACAGACGACACACGCAGGTTAGGAGATACTGCGCGGAGAGGACTGGCTCGCCGTTTTAAAAGCCGGGCCCACAGGTGTTTAGGCCCTGCGAAGCTTCGGGCCACCCTCAAGTCTCCGCCAAGTAGCCAACCCAGGCGCGCCTTGGGCCCGGGGGCTACTGTTGGCATTATGGGAATGGGGGTACCTAGACGTGCCTGCCTGCGGCCTAGAGACGGCCCGCTTCACCAATCCAAGATCAACTAGTGCGACGTCACCCGGGAAGGCCCTCGCGAGAGGCCAAGCCTCGCAAGGAGGACCAACATCAGGACCCGCCAGGGACCTCCTCAGGACCCCTCCGAAGCGGCGGACATTCCGAGGCAAGGTCGGGCCTCAAGAGTCAAGGGTGACGCCAAGAAAGGACAAGCGAGCAACATATGGCAGGACGAGGTAGTTTTCCCTTTACTACAAAGGAGGTGGGAGCGTACGAGGGTTCCAAAGGCATCTTCCAAAGGTTTCCCTTCTGATGCAATGAAGCGACGCCGCCCGCCAGTAGGGAAAACGTCATCCTCGGGCCCATCCCTGCAGCGCGGGCAAGTACTTTGCACACGAAGACCACCATTGGGTAGGGGCGCATGTTCCCCTGTCCCCCTTTAAAATTGGCCGCTATGGGATTCCTTCCCGCGTGTCGGGGAAAACCAACACCTATGGGAAACTCGAGGAGTCCCTTGATCGTTTGGCGGGGAGAAAGAGGTATGGCATCGAGAGCGAAACTAGCGATCAACACTGGCAAGGTCTTTTTCACCCGGGTTCGGGTCGCTTGACGCGTAAAACCCTACTCCTGCTTAGTTTGTATTGTGTGCGTACTGTAGGGTGGTTTTGCTACAGTAACTTAGTAGGTTATTAGGGAGTATCTGATCCCCAAAAAATTCAACCCCTAAGAATGAGCTTTGAGCCTCCTTTTAGAGGCAAAGGGGTCACCAACAGTGTGCCCATGGGATGCACAATGAACTGTGATCACCGCTGTACTTTGTCGGTGGCGTCAGGGGCAGTAAATGCCTTGTCTGACCCCTGACCTCGCGTGAGATGGTTGCGACGCGTACCCAAGTGAATCGACACCTGTACCTTGTGATGGAAAACGAGGGATGTGCTGGAGTGGTCGGATTGTGGTTGAAACTGGTGGGGACGCCTGGCGAGCGAACATGGGCTTGTTGGCCTGGAGACTCCATCGGGTGACTTGGTCACCTCCCCGGCAAAGAGGGCTTGCGGGGGGCCTTGAGCACTTTCCCGGCAAGGAGGGATTGCCTAGGGGGCATCGATAGTCTGTGCGAGCCTTCCTGGCAAGGGAAACTTCTCGGGGTCTTGCTATTTTTTGGGTAGTCTTCCCGGCGAAGCGGACTAGCCGGGGCCTTGGAAACCTTCCCGGCAAGGAGGGCTTGCTGGGGCCTTGCGTCTGGAGCCCTTGCACTCCACGCCCCTCGCAGTGAGGGAAGGGCGTGGCCTCGGCGGGTCTTGTATTGCCTTTCTGCTGCTCTTCTCGGTACACTTCCATCAGGGGCGTCGCCGATGCCCGTGCACAAGTATGTGGCACAAGGAACCCCAGTCTCTAGTGCGCCGACACGAGCTCCTGGGCCTAGGCCACGCACGCGCACGGGGCGTTACTGGGCTAGGCCCAAAGTAGTGCATGGCCTTCCTCAGCAGGGGACTTTGTAGCTTTGGAGCCGTTGCGGGCGGTCCATCTCCACGTCGAGCATCAAACACGCGATGTGGAGAAGTGCACCCACAGTATCCTCCCAACCTCCCGATGTGTTATTGCCATGCGTGAAGCATGCGCAGTAAAGGTCAGGCAATTGGCGTTTGTGGCCATAATGGTCGTAGTCGTGGTAGGGCCCGCCCCCGCATGCATTGGTGCAGCAGGGCGGTTCCCTGTTCGCCCGTGATCATGGGTGATTGGGAGAGAGGGGCGGTGGTTTCTGGAGTGAGGGAAGCTTGCCCCCACGCCTCTCCTTATAAATTAGGGAGTTTGCGAGGGGGTTTTGCTCATCCATCAGTTCCTGGAACATCCACCACCCCTAGGTTGCATCTGTAGAATCTTTTCTAGCTCGAGGTGGCGCTCGCCCCTAACCATGGCTACGGGACGTGGGAGGCCACCATCGGCCGCCAAGGCGGCAAGTGGTTCCCACTCGGATCAGGCCACAACTTCAGGGGGTGTAGCTGCGGAGGGCGACACGAGCATCAGTGGTGGCGGAGGGGCGAGGAGCCGTAGTCGCCGCAGAGGCCGTGTCCGGGGGAGGTGGAGTGCTACTCCAACACCTCTATCTTCTCCAATGCTTGGCGGGCACTCGGACGGGACGACGCTAGAGTTCATCGTGGAGCTGCACGGCATCCTGCGGGGCCATTTGCATCTCCCTCGCCCTTTTGCTAGGGCGATGTTGGCCGCCAAGCCCCCTGTCTTGTGGTTGTAGGCGTACAGTTGCTCCCACGACGCTATGCAAGTGCACGAGGAGTACCCGAAGCGCCGCTCCATGTTGCTCGGGCGGGGCTGGCAAGGCTTCGCCCGCGCCTGAAGCCTCGAGGATGGGCATATCCTCCGCTTCAAGCTAGCGGAGGATAATATGCTATCCGTCATGTTTTACGGGCGCTCAGGTGTGCGTCTTGGCTGTTGCGAAGAGAGCTCGAGCGGCGCCGAATGTCCCTCCTCGAGCGATAGCGACGAGGAGGACAACGGCGGCAGTGGCGCTCTTGGCACGTCAGTATCTCGGGGGGCCAGGTCGGAGTACGACTCCCGGAGCTCCGACTGACTACCAGCCCTGCCGCTGAGGCCCGCTCACGCCTCTCCCCGCCCGGTGGGGTTACTCTGGAGAAGCCCGCATCAACGCCTCGTCTTTGAGGAGGTGCGATCGCAGGCTCTGGATTCTTCATCCCCTCGGGTTGCCTTGTCTTCCGCCCCCGTTCTCCTCCGCGTAGTGCTGGTCCAGGAGAAACCAGCCCGGGTTGCGTCGGGGGTCGTCCCGCTTTTTGTCTTCTTGAACTTCTGTCCGGCGAGCATGTCCGTCGCCGAAAGACTGTGTAATAGAAAAAATCATTCATGTAATATGTCTGAGTTTGTTTCAAACAAACAAATGAAATGTTGTTTCCCTTGCGTCTGATCCTTCTCCTCGAATGATACACCTTTTTCATTTTCCGGAAGCTTGCCCGCACGACTGGTCCGGCCGCTAGTGCTTTGAGGAACGGAGCCTTAGCAGTTCGCTTGAGGGGTCATCACCGGCAAGGCTCCTTGCCGCACTCAACGCAACCATTACATCGTCGAGCGCGGCTCGAGGCGAAATAAGGTGCTATGTAGCCACTTAGACTGTTGAACAGGTTCGGAACGGTGAGAAGTCACTCTATGGCCATTCAAGTCGTTGAACTAGTTCGAAACAGAACTAAGGCGCATTTATCCTAACAAGGTTCCATCTACGTGCAGGTTTCTCAAACAAGGTTTGGGATCTTCCAGAAAGGGAACAACCTATCTACTCTGGAATCTCATCTGAAATAGTTATCACTTATCTGTCGTGCCGCGGCACTTCTCCTCGCGGCGCTTGGGTCCTTTGCCGTGGCCTGAGATCCCCGACAAGTAGGAGACTATACTCTTCCGGCAACTTCCCCTCCGGCAAGGTATTTGCCGACATTTCTCGACTATCGTATAGGAGGGGGTGGGGTTGCCGGAGCATAACTCTTTTTCCTTTTTTGCCTGGTCGTGATGACGGTGCCCCCGAGCGCACCTTTGGCGAAGACGTGATGCTTCCGGGGGGGAAAGAGTTCGGCTGGAGTGTGTGCCTGGGTTCCGAGGCCCGTAGGTGCATTCTCGACTGCTATGCACCTCTCTGTGGAGGTGCATCGGTCGGAGTATGCGCCGGAGGCCTCGCCGGAGCCCCTAGGCGTGCCTTGACAGCAGCGCACTATCCTAGAGCGGTGTGTTAGCCTGATGCCTTCGAGCTCGAGGTCTCCGTCCCCCTAGCCTGCGTTCGCACAGCAGGGCGCTCGCGCAGGCATCAGGAGGCCGTGGGAAAGTAGAGTGACCACCGCTGCACCCTCCTTCGAGGGACCGCACTGGTGCGCTCAATCACCCAAGATCTGACGCGGGGCTTTCTTGAATCCGTGAAGAAGCTCTCAACCATCGCTCCCCTACCTCGCGCACCAAAGATGTCGCGGAAAACCAACACCTATGGGAAACTCGAGGAGTCCCTTGATCGTTTGGCGGGGAGAGAGGTATCGCATCGAGAGTGGAACTAGCGATCAACATCGGCAAGGTCCTTTTTACCCAGGTTCGGGCCGCTTGACGAGTAAAACCCTACTCGTGCATAGTTTGTATTGTGTGCTTACTATAGGGTGGTTTTGCTACAGTAACTTAGTAGGTGATTAGGTAGCCTCTGATCCCCAAAATGTTCAACCCTTAAAAATGATCTTTGGGCCACTTTTTATAGGCAAATGGGTCACCAACAGCGTGCTCACGGGATGCATAATGAACAATATTCACCACTCTACTTCTTCGATGGTGTCATAGGCAGTAAATGCCTTGTCTGACCCCTGACCTGCGGCAAGATGGTTGCGACACGTACCCAGGTGAAGCGACACCTGGGCCTTGTGCTGGCACATGAGGGATGGGATAGAGGCGAAGTTGTCCATGTCTTTCAATGAGATCGTGGGTATCGTTTTGGTGGAGTAGACTTTGACGATCCGACTACGAACGTGTAAGGACGTCGCGCGTTAGCAATCGGTAAACCAACTCCGAGAGGTTATTGACCACGCCAGAGCACGATCAACCTGACAACGAAGGTCTGTTTCCTGCACGCAAACGAAGAACAAGCAAGAAACCAAGATGCAATCAAGATATTGCAAATATAACAGGAAAGCTTTATTGATGAAGGTGGGGTTCTGTGACGCCTTTGTCTGGTCGTAGAACACAAACGAAGAACGCGACGTTGCAGCTATGGCGATCTTGTAATCTAAATAAAACCCAAGTCTAAACGGTTCCCTAAGGGCTGTATATATGAGGGAATAGAGAGGCAATTTTGTGACCCTTCGAGGATGGGTCCGAAAATAACCCTAAACTCGGTTTCCCCACACACACACGGACTCTAAAAATAGCCTATATTATGGTATTTCGAAATTACATGGGCTTGCCCCAAAATAAGGTGGCACAACACCTATAATAGCCCATGGACGAAATTTATAACAAAAAAAACAATGACAACATCGACAACAATGACAACAACGACAGCAATGACAACAACAACAACAACAACGACGACTACGACGAGAACAACGACAACAACAACTACTACTACAACAAAACCGGCAAAAACAGCAACAATGACAATGACGTCAACAACGACGATGATGATGACAACGCTGACGACAAGGACGACAACAATGACAACGACAACAACAACAACAACAATAACAACAATAAGAACAACCACCATCAACACCACCACCACCACCACAACGACAACAACAACAACGACGACGACGACATTGATGATGACAATGAAGACAAGAAGGACAACGACGACAACGATGAGAACAATGACAACTAAGGAAATAACAACAACAACGACAACATCAATAACAATGACATTAGCGACCACAACGGTAACAACAAAAACAACAACGATGACGACAGTGACGACAACAACGACAAGAACAACAACAACAACAACAACTAAAATAACGACAACAACAACAACTAAAATAACGACAACAACAACCACAATGACGACGACGACCACGACAACAACAACAACAATGACAACAACGATAACAATAACATCAACGATAACAACAACAGAAAAAACAACGAAGACGACAACGAAGAGGACAACGACAACAAGAACAAGAAGAAGAAGAAGAAGAAGAAGAACAACAACAACAACAACAACAACAACAACAACAACAAAAACAACAACACTGACAACCACCACAACAACAACAGCAGCAACAACAACAACGACGACGACGACGACAACGACGACGACGGCGACTACGACGACGACGTCTACGACAACGGCGATGACAACTACGACAAAAACGAGAATGACGGGAACAGCGACAACAACTATAACAACAACAACGACGACAATAGCGACAACAACGACAACAACAACAACAACAACAACAACAAAAATAACGACTACGACGACGACAACAACGACAATGACGAAAACAACAACAAGAACGATAACAACAACAATGACAAGAGCGACATTAACGACAACAGCGAGAACAACGACAACAACAACAACAACAACAACAACAACAACAACAACAACGAAGACGACGACTACGATGTCGACGACGATGACGATGGCAACAACGACAACGATGACAATCACGAGAACAATGACAACAATGACACCTACGACAACAATAATAACAAAAAAACAATGACAACGTCGACAGCAATGACGACAGCGACAACAATGACAACAACAACAACAACAACAACAACAACAACAATGACGACAACAATGACAGCAACGACTACGACGAGAACAACGACAACAACAACTACTACTACAACAAAAACGACAACCATGGCAAAAACAGCAACGATGACAACGACGTCAACAAGGACGAGGACGACGATGATGACAACGATTACGACAAGGACTACAACACCGACAACAACGACAACAACAACAACAACAACACCAACAAAAACAATAATAAGAACAACCACCACAAACACCACCGCGACCACCACAACGACAACAATCACGACGACGACTTTGACAATGACAATGATGAAAAGAACAACAACGATGAGAACAATGAGAACTAAGGAAACAACAATAACAACGACAACGTCAACAACAATGGCAACAACGACAACAACGGTAACAACAAAAACAACAACGATGACAACAGTGACGACAACAAGGACAACGATGAGAACAACAACCACAACAACAACAACAACAAAAAAAATAACGACTACAACAATGAGAAAAACAGCAACGACATCAACAACAACAATGACGACGGCGACGACAATGACAACAACAACAACGACAACAACGATAACAACGACATCAACGACAACAAAAACAACAACAACAATAACAAAAACAACGAATACGACAACAAAAACGACGATGACAAAAAACAACAACAACAACAATAACACTGACAACAACAACAACAATAACGACAACAACAATAACAACACCAACAACAAGAACAACGACGACGACGATGACGGCGACGACGACGACGACTACTACGATGAAGATGATGACAACTATGACAACGACAATGACGGGAACAACGATAACAACGATAACAACAACGACGACGACAATAGCGACAATAGCGACAACAATGAGAACAACAACAACAACAACAACAACAACAACAACAACAACAAAAACAACACCAATAACAAAAATAAGGACGACGACGACAACAACAACGACAATGATGAGAACAACAACAAGAACGATTACAACAACAATGAGAACAACGACATTAACGACAACAACGATAACAACGACAACAACACAACAACACAACAACAATAACGACAACAACAATAGAGACGATGACAACAACAACGACGATAGTAACAACAACAATAATAGCCATGACAACAACGACAACAACGACAACAACGACAACAACAACAACACA
>NC_058524.1:327787388-327792388 GCF_904849725.1 Hordeum vulgare subsp. vulgare | reverse complement strand
TGTTCTCATCGTTGTGGTCGTTGTCGTTCTTGTCTTCATTGTCATCGTTATTGTTGTCGTCGTTATTGTTGTTGTCGTTGTGGTGGTGGTGGTGGTGTTGGTTGTTCTTATTATTGTTTTTGTTGTTATTGTCATTATCGTTGTTGTCGACCTTGTCGTCATCGTTGTCATCATCGTCGACATCGTTGACATCGTTGTCATCGTTGCTGTTTTTGCCGGTTTTATTGTAGTAGTAGTTGTTGTTGTTGTCGTTGTTCTCGTCGTAGTCGTTGTTGTTGTTGTTCTCATCGTTGTTGTTGTTCTTGCCGTCGTTGTTGTCATTGCTGTCGATGTTATCATTTTTTTGTTATATATTTCGTCCATAGGCTATTATAGGTGTTTCGCCACCTTATTTTTGGGCCAGGCCCATGTAATTTCGAAATACCATAATAGAAGCTATTTTAGGGCTGTTTTCGGACCCCTCCTCCAAGGGTCACAAAATTGCCTCTCTATTCCGTCATATATACATCCCTCAAGGCACCGTTTAGACTTGGGTTTTGTTTAGATTACAAGTTTGCCATAGCTGCAACTTCGCATTCTTCGTTTGTGTTCTACGACCACACAAAGCGTCACAAAACCCCACCTTCATCAATACAGCTTTCCTCTTATATTCGCAATATCTTGATTGCATATTGGTTTCTTGCTTGTTCTTCGTTTGCTTGCAGGAAACAGACCTTCGCGGTCAGGTTGATCGTGCTCCGGCGTGGTCAATAACCTCTCAGAGTTGGTTTAGCGATTGCTAAGTCGCGATGTCCTCACACGTTCGTAGTCGGATCGTCAAAGTCTACTCCACCGAAACGATACCCAAGATCTCATCGAAAGACATGGACAACTTCACCTCTATCACATCCCTCATGTGCTAGCACAACGCCCAGGTGTCGCTTCAACTGGGTACGTGTCGCAACCATCTTGTGGCAGGTCAGGGGTCACACAAGGCATTTACTGCGCCTGACACCACCGAAGAAGTAGAGCGGTGAACACTGTTCATTGTGCATCCCGTGAGCACGCTGTTGGTGACCCCCTTGCCTATAAAAGGAGGCCCAAATCTCATTCTTAGGGGTTGAACATTTTGGGGATTAGAGACTACCTAATCACCTACTAAGTTACTGTAGCAAAACCACCCTACAGTAAGCACACAATACAAACTATGTAGGAGTAGGGTTTTACTCGTCAAGAGGCCCGAACCTAGGTAAGAAGGACCTTGTCGGTGTTGATCGCTAGTTCCACTCTCGATGAGATACCTCTCTCTCCCCGCCAAAGGATCAAGGGACTCCTCGTGTTTCCCATTGGTGTTGGTTTTCCCCGACATCTTTGGCGCGCGAGGTAGGGGGTGCGATGGTTTAGAGCTTCTTCGCGGATTCAAGCAAGCTCCGCGTCGGATCTTGGGAGATTGAGCGCACCAGTGCGGTCCCTCGAAGCAGGGCGCAGGGGTGGTCGCTCTACTACACCACGGCCTCCTGACGCCTGGGCGAGCGCCCTACTGCGCGAACGCAGGCTAGGGGGATGGAGATCTCGAGCTCGAAGGCATCAGGCTAACGCACCGCTTTGGGACAGTGCGCTTCCCTCGAGGCATGCCTAGGGGTTCCGGCGAGGCCTCCGGCGCATACTCCGACCGACGCACCTCCACGGAGAGGTGCATAGCCGTTGAGAATGCGCCTACGGGCCCCGAAACCGAGGCACGCACTCCAGCCGAACGCTTTCCCCCCAGAAGCATCAAGTCTTCGCCAAAGGTGCGCTCGGGGGCTCCGTCAGCACGACCAGGCAAAATAGGAAAAGGAGTTATGCTCCGGCAACCCCCCTCCTATACAACAGTCGGGAACTGTCGGCAAATACCTTGGCGGAGGGGAAGTTGCCGGAAGAGTATAGTCTCCTGCTTGCCGGGGGTCTGATGCCCCAGCAAAGGACCCAAGCGCCGCGAGGAGAAGTGCCGCGGCATGACAGATAACTGATAAATATTTCAGATGAGATTTCAGAGTAGATAGGTTGTTCCCTTTCTGGAAGATCCCAAACCTAGTTTGAGAAACCTGCACGTAGATGGAACCTTGTCAGGATCAGTGCGCCTTAGTTCAGTTTCAAACTAGTTCAACGACCTGAATGGCCACAGAGTGCCTTCTCACTGTTTCGAACCTGTTCAGCAGTCTAAGTGGCTACATAGCACCTTATTTCTCCTCGAGCCGCGCTCGATGATCTAATGGTTGCACTGAGTGCGGCAAGGAGCCTTACTGGTAACGACCCCTCAAGTGAACTGCTAACAATCCGTTCCTCAAAGCACTAGCGGCAGGACCAATCGTGCGGGCAAGCTTCCGGAAAATGCAAAAGGCGTATCATTCGAGGAGAACGATCAGACGCAAGGGAAACAAAATTTCATTCATTTGTTTGAAGCAAACTCAGACATATTACATGAATGATTTTTTCTACTCTAACCTATTACACTTTCTTTCGGCGAGGGACACGCTCGCCGGACAGAAGTTCAAGAAGACAAAAAGCGGGACGACCCCCGGTGCAACCCAGGCTGGTTTCTCCTAGACCAGCACTACGTAGAGGAGAATGGGGGCGGAAGACAGGGCGAACCAAGGGGATGAAGAAGCCAGAGCCAACGATTGCACCTCCTCAAAGACGAGGCATCGATGCAGGCTCCTGCAGAGTAACCCCACCGGGTGGGGGAGAGGCGTGAGCAGGCCTCAGCGGTAGGGCATGCAGTCAGTCGGAGCTCGGGCAGTCTTACTCCGACCTGGCCCCCAAGATCCTGACGTGCCAAGAGCTCCACTGCCGCCGCTGTCCTCCTCGTTGCTCTCGCTCGAGGAGGGACATTCGGCGCCCCTCGAGCTCTCTTCGCAGCAGCCGAGACGCACACCTGAGCGCTCGTAAAACTTTACGGATAGCATATTATCCTCCGCTAGCTTGAAGCGGAGCATATACCCATCCTCGTAGCTTCAGGCGCGGGCGAAGGCTTTCCAGCCCCGCCCGAGCAACATGGAGCGGCGCTTTGGGTACTCTACGTGCACTTGCATAGCGCCGTGGGAGCAACCGAACGCCTGGAACCACAAGAGAGGGGGCTTGGCGGCCTCCATCGCCCTAGCAAAAGGGCGAGGGAGATGAAAATGGCCACGCAGGACGTCGTGCAGCTCCACGACGAACTCTAGCATCATCCAGTCCGAGTGCCCGCCAAGCACGGGAGAAGACGAAGGTGCTCGAGAAGCACTCCGACTCCCCCGGCCACAGCCTCCGCGGAGGCCGCGGCTCCTCGCCCCTCCGCCACCACTGACGCTCGTGCCGCCCTTCGCAGCTGCACCCCCTGAAGTTGTGGCATGATCCGAGTGGGATACACTTGCCGCCCTGACGGCCGATGGTGGCCTCCCACGTCCCCTAGCCATGGTTAGGGGCGAGAGCCACCTCGATCTAGAAAAGATTCTACAGATACAACCTAGGGTCGGTGGATGTTCCAGGAGTTGATGGATGAGCAAAACCCCCTCACAAACTCCCTAATTTATAGGGCGAGGCGTAGTGGGCGAGCTCCCCTCACTCTAGAAATCACCGCCCCTCTCTCCCAATCATCCATGATCACGGGCGCACAGGGAACCGCCATGCTGCACCAATGCATGCGGGGGCGGGCCCTGCCACGACTACGACCATTATGGCCATGAACGCCACTAGCCAGACCTTTATTATGCATGCTTCACGCGTGGCAGTAACGCGTCGGGAGGTGGGGAGGCTACTGTGCGCGCACTTCTCAACATCGCGTGTTTGATGCTCGACGTGGGGAAGGGCCGCCCGCAATGGCTCCAAAGCTACACAGTCCCCTACTGAGGAAGACCATGCACTACATTGGGCCTAGCCCAGCAACGCCCTGCGCGTGTGCGTGGCCCAGGCCCAGGGGCTCCTGTCGGCGCACTAGAGACTGGGGTCCCTTGTGCCATAGACTTGTGCATGGCCATCGCCGACGCCCCTGATGGCAGTGTACCGGGAAGAGCACCAGAAAGGCGGTCCAAGACCCGCCGAGGCCACGCCCTTCGCTCACTGCGAGGGGCATGGAGTACAAGGGCTCCATACGCAAGGCCCTGGCAAGCCCTCCTTGCCGGGAAGGTTTCCAAGGCCCCGGCAAGTCCGCTTCGCCGGGAAGACTACCCAAGGAATCGCAAGACCCCGACAAGTTTCCCTTGCCAGGAAGGCTCGCACGGATTGCGAGACCCCCGGCAAGCTCTCCTTGCTGGGAAAGTGTTCAAGGCCCCCGGCAAGCCCTCCTTACCAGGGAGGTGACCAAGTCACCCGATGGAGGCTCCAGGCTAGCAAGCCCCTGTTCGGTCACCAGGTGTCCCCACCAGTTTCTACCACAATCCGACCACTCCAGCAGATCCCTCGTGTGCCATCACAAGATACATGTGTCGATTCACTTGGGTACGTGTCACAACCATCTTGCCGCAGGTCATGGGTCAGACAAGGCATTTACTGCCCCTGACGCCACCGACGAAATAGAGCGGTGAACACTGTTCACTATGCATCCCGTGAGCACACTGTTGGTGACCCCTTTGCCTGTAAAAGGAGGCTCAAAGCTCATTCTTAGGGCTTGAATTTTTTGGGGATCAGAGACTCCCTAATCACCTACTAAGTTACTCTAGCAAAACGACCCTATAGTAAGCACACAATACAAACTAAGCAGGAGTAGGGTTTTACGCGTGAAGCGGCCCGAACCTGGGTGAAAAGGACCTTGCTGGTGTTGATCGCTAGTTCCGCTCTCGATGCCATACCTCTCTCTCCCCGCCAAACGATCAAGGGACTCCTCGAGTTTCCCATAGGTGTTGGTTTTCCCCGACACAGCGGCCAATTTTAAAGGGGGCAGGGGAAGATGCACCCATGCCCAAAGGTGGGCTTCGCGTGCAACGTACTTGCCCGCGCTGCAGGGATGGGCCTCAGGATGACGTTTGCCCTACTGGCGGGCGGTGCAGCTTCGTTACACCTGAAGG
>NC_058524.1:327759888-327767388 GCF_904849725.1 Hordeum vulgare subsp. vulgare | reverse complement strand
GTGCAATATGGATGGTAGATATAGGTTTTTGTAATCTGAAATTACAAAAACAACAAGGTAACAAATGGTAAAAGTGAGCACGAATGGTATTGCAATGCGTGGAAACAAGGCCTAGGGTTCATACTTTCACTAGTGAAGTTCTCTCAACAATGATAACATAATTGGATCATATAACTTGCCCTCAACATGTAACAAAGAGTCACTCCAAAGTCACTAATAGCGGGGAAAAAACAAAGAGATTATTGTCGGGTACAAAACCACCACAAAGTTATTCTTTCTGATCGATCTATTCAAGAGTCCGTAGTAAAATAACACGAAGCTATTATTTCTGTTCGATCCATCGTAGAGTTTGTACTAGAATAACACCTTAAGATAGATATCAACCAAGACCCTAATGTCACCTAGATACTCCATTGTCACCTCAAGTATCCGTGGGCATGATTATACGATATGCATCACATAATCTCAGAATCATTTATTCAACCAACACATAGAACTTCGAAGAGTGCCCCAAAGTTTCTATCGGAGAGTCAAAACGTGTGCCAACCCCTATGCATAGGTTCCCAATGTCACGAACCCGCAAGTTGATCACCAAAACATACATCGAGTACTCACATGAATCAAACATGTGCCAACCCATATGCATAGGTTCCCAATGTCACAAACCCACAAGTTGATCACAGTAGATAGACACGTGCAAGACATACATCAAGTGTTCTCAAAGACTCAATCCGATTAGATAACTCCAAAGGGGAAACTAAATTCATTACAAGAGGGATAGGGGGAAGAACATCATAAGATCCAACTATAGTAGCAAAGCACATGGTACATCGAGACCAAGACATCTCAAGAACACGAGAGAGAGAGATCAAATACATAGCTACTGGTACATACCCTCAGCCCCGAGGGAGAACTACTCCCTCCTCGTCATGGAGATCGCCGGGATGATGAAGATGGCCACCGGAGATGGATTCCCCCTCCGGCAGGGTGCTGGAACGGGCTCCAGATTGGTCTTTGGTGGCTACAGAGGCTTGCGGCGGTGGAACTCCCTATCTAGATTTCTTTTTGGGGGTTTATGAATTTATAGGAATTTATGGCGGTGCAATTACGTCGGTTGGGCCCACGAGGAGGTCACAAGCCTGGTAGGCGCCACCTAGGGGGGTTGTGGCGGCCTCAGGGCTTGTGACTCCCTCGTGGCTCTTCTAGCCTTCTTCCAAAGCTTCGGGGGTCTCTTTTGGTCCAAAAACAATCATCGTAAAGTTTCATTCCATTTGGACTCCGTCTGAAAAGGGTCAAAAACACGAAAAAAACAGAAACTAGCACTTGGCACTGAGTTAATAGATTAGCCCCAAAAAAAGATATAAAACAGCATATTCATGCACATAAAACATCCAAAGTTGACAAGATAATATCATGGAACAATAAAAAATTATAGATACGTTGGAAACGTATCAAGCATCCCCAAGCTTAACTCATGCTAGTCCTCGAGTAGGGAAGTGATAAAGAATGAATTTTTGATGTTGCATGCTACCTAGCATAGTTGTCCTTTGTAACTTATCTCACGTGACATGAATGTTCAGATCCGTTAGATTCAAAATAATAGGTTGCTATTGATGTGGAGACAATAATACTTCCAGCAAACTAGCAAGGTAATCATGAACTTCCAAAATAACAAGGCCAAAAAGAAAGTTATCCCTACAAAATCATATAGTCTGGCTATGCTCTATCATCCTTGCACAACGAATTTAAATCATGCACAACCTCGGTATTGGCCAAGTAATTGTTTTCACACCTTTACTTCCTCAAACTTTTTCAACTCTCACGCAATACATGAGCGTGAGCCATGGTTTTAGCACTATAAGTGGAATGGAGTGTGGTGGAGGTTGCAAGGCAAACAAGGAGAAGATGGTCAAATTGGCTAGGCATATCAATGAGCTATGGAGATGCTCATCAATAGATATCAATGTGAATGAGTAGGGATTGCCATACAAATGATGCACTAGAGCTAGGAGTATGTGAAAGCTCGTAAAGAATACTAGTGGGTGTGCATCCAACTTGCTTGCTCACGAAGACCTAAGGCAATTTTGAGGAAGCCCATCATTGGAATATACTAGCCAAGTTATATAATGAAACTTTCCCACTAGCTATATGGTGGTGACAAAACGAGAGACTCTCAATCATGAAGATAATGGTGCTTAATATGAAGCACAAGTGTGGAAAGTAGATAGTAGAATTGTCCCTTCTCTCTTTTTCTCTCATTTTTTTGGTGGGCTCTTTGGCCTCTTTTTTATTTTATTTTTATTTTGGTGGGCATCTTTGGCCTCTTTTTGTAAATGGGCTTCGCTGGCCTCTTTTATTTCCTCACATGGGACAATGCTCCATCAATGATGATCATCACACTTACAACTCAAAACTTAGAGCAATGCTGACTCTATATGAAATGCCTTCGGTAGTGTACCGTGACAATGATCTAGCATGGCATAGACATCAATGGAAACATCATGCTAGCTATCTTATGATCATGAAATGGCAGTGTAGAAGCTGTGGCACATGTCATGGTGGTATTTGCATGGCAATATATCTCGGAATGGCTTTGAAAATGCAATAGTAGGTAGGTATGGTGGCTGTTTTGAGGGAGGCTATATGGTAGGTTTATGCACCGACGAAAGTTGCACGGTACTAAATAATAATGTGATGGTGGAAGGTGAAAGTGCATCTAAACCATGGACTCAACATTAGTCAAGAAGAATTCAAATACTTGTTGCAAAAGTTTTATTAGTAATCAAAACAAAGCATTCAACGCATACTCCTAGGGGAAGGGTTGGTAGGTATAAACCATCGCGCCATCCCGACCGCTACACAGAGGATGACAATCAATAAACAAATCATGCTCAAACTTCATCACATAGCGGTTCACCATACGTGCATGCTACGGGAATCACTAACTTCAACACAAGTATCGCTAGATTCACAACACTATACTAACATAACTTACATATTACCACAACCACATCACAAAACTAACTGAGAGGAATCAAGCTTCTCTTTCTACTCAATGCACATGAAGATGGAAGTTTTCGTAACCCTTTGGATAACTACCACTTTTGGGACTACTTTCATAGCATAAGCCAACTACCAAGCCACACACCGCTGTGCTCTAAAAGATATAAGTGAAGCACATAGAGCAAAATCAACTAGCTCTAAAGATATAAGTGAAACACATGTGAGCTGAATTGCCTAACTCAAAGGATAAAAGTGAAGCTCGACAAAATCACGGTGAGTGCATGTCTCTCTATCTAGGTGTGTAGCAAGGAAGATTATGACACAACAAAAATAAAAGACTCCTACGATACAAGACGCTCCAAGCAAAACACATATCATGTGGTGAATAAAAATATAGCTCCAAGTAACATTACCGATGGATTGAAGACGAAAGAGGGGATGCCTTCCCGGGGCATCCCCAAGCTTAGGCTTTTTCAGCATCCTTGAATCAACTTGGGGTGCCGTGCCTTGGGCATCCCCAAGCTTGAGCTCTTGCCACTCTTTATCTCTTTGTCCATAAGAACTTCACCCAGAACTGAAAACTTCACAACACAAAACTTAAAGAGAAACTCGTGATATCATTAGTACAAGAAAGCAAATCACCACTTCCTTAGGTAGTGTAGCAAACTTAAATTCTACTTATGTTGGTGTTGCGATGCTGTAGTTTCACTTTTCCATGGCTAGTACCCTCCGATACTATCCATAGTTTCATCAAAATAAGCAACCAACTCAACAAAAACAGAATTTGTTAATAGCAGACCAGTCTGTAGCAATCTGTATACTTCGTATACTTCTGGTACTTCAAAAAATCTGAAAATTACGACAGTCTGAAGAAATTGCATAGAAATCAGCAGCAAAAATAATCAACTCAAAAGCTCATACAGAATAAAAATGAAAATTCTTTTCGTGAGCAGAAAGTTTCTATCTTTTTCGAGCATGATCAAACAATCATCACCAAGACTAATCATAACCGTTTTGCTTGGCACAAACACAAAAAGAAACACAAAAGACACAATCATAACAGAATTATTATGGTGTGGAGAAAACAAAACAGGAAGCGAAAAGCAAAGAAAATTTTATTCATTGGGTTGCCTCCCAACAAGCGCTATCGTTTAACGCCCTTAGCTAGGCATTGATTTCAATGATACTCACATAGAAGGTAAGGAATGAAACACAACAAGAGCATCATGGAGGAAATGGCTAGCACATTTAAGTCTAACCCACTTCCTATGCATAGGGATTTTGTGATCAAACAATTTATTGGAGCAAGAATCAACTAGCATAGGAAGGCAAAACAAGCATAGCTTCAAAAATTTCAACATATGGAGAGGAAGCTTGATACTATTGCAATGAGTACAAGCATAAGATCCTCTCTCATAGTAATTTTCAGTAGCATCATGAATGAATTCAACAATATAACCAACACCTAAGGCTTTCTTTTCATGATCTACAAGCATAGGAATTTTACTACTCTCCACATAAGGAAATCTATTCTCAAGAATAGTAGTGGGAGTATCGTAAAAGACTTGAGTACTACAAATTGTGTCCACAATGAAAAAGCAAGGGTTAGCAAAGGGGTTCTCGAGAGTATGACAAGTTTTATCATCCCTCTTCTTTAAAGCATAAGTATCCTCACAATAATCATCATAGATAGGGGGCATGCTTTCATCAAAATGATTTTGATCATTCAAAGTGGAAGAACTAAAATGATCATCTTCATCAAATATAGCATCCCCAAGCTTGTGGCTTTGCATATCATTAACATCATGGGTATTCAAAGAATTCGTGCTAACAACATTGCAATCATGCTCATCATTCACATATTCTATGCCAAGCATTCTATGTAATTCTTCTTTCAGCACTGGAGCACAATATTCCTTCCCATCATGCTCACGAAAGACAATGAAAAGATGGAGCATATGAGGCATCCTCAATTCCATTTTTTTGTAGTTTTCTAGAGAAAGAACAAGAAACAAAAAGATTCGATTGCAAGATCTAAAGATTGCAACGGCGCCAGAAAGGAGCTTGATGTCTACTACGCAATCTTCTCCTTGTAGACATTGTTGGGCCTCCAAGTGCAGAGGATTGTAGGACAGTAGCTATTTTCCCTCAAGTGGGTGACCTAAGGTTTATCAATCCGCGGGAGGCGTAGGATGAAGATGGTCTCTCTCAAGCAAGCCTGCAACCAAATAACAAAGAGTCCCTTGTGTCCCCAACACACCTAATACAAAGCTAAGTTGTATAGGTGCACTAGTTCGGCGAAGAGATGGTGATACAAGTGCAATATGGATGGTAGATATAGGTTTTTGTAATCTGAAATTACAAAAATAGCAAGGTAACAAATGGTAAAACTGAGCACGAACGGTATTGCAATGCGTGGAAACAAGGCTAGGGTTCATACTTTCACTAGTGAAGTTCTCTCAACAATGATAACATAATTGGATCATATAACTAGCCCTCAACATGTAACAAAGAGTCACTCCAAATTCACTAATAGCGGGGAACAAACGAAGAGATTATTGTCGGGTACGAAACCACCAAAAAGTTATTCTTTCTGATCGATCTATTCAAGAGCCCGTAGTAAAATAACACGAAGCTATTCTTTCCATTCGACCCATCATAGAGTTCGTACTAGAATAACACCTTAAGATACATATCAACCAAGACCCTAATGTCACCTAGATACTCCATTGTCACCTCAAGTATCCGTGGGCATGATTATACGATATGCATCACATAATCTCAGAATCATCTGTTCAACCAACACATAGAACTTCAAAGAGTGCCCCAAAGTTTCTACCAGAGAGTCAGAACGTGTGTCAACCCCTATGCATAGGTTTCCAATGTCACGAACCCGCAAGTTGATCACCAAAACATACATCGAGTACTCACATGAATCAAACGTGTGCCAACCCATATGCATAGGTTCCCAATGTCACAATCCCGCAAGTTGATCACAGTAGATAGACACGTGCAAGACATACATCAACTGTTCTCAAAGACTCAATCCGATAAGATAACTCCAAAGGGGAAACTCAGTTCATTACAAGAGGGAGAGGGGGAAGAACATCATAAGATCCAACTATAGTAGCAAAGCCCATGGTACATCTTGATCAAGACATCTCAAGAACACGAGAGAGAGAGATCAAACACATAGCTACTGGTACATACCCTCAGCCCCGAGGGAGAACTACTCCCTCCTCGTCATGGAGATTGCCGGGATGATGAAGATGGCCACCGGAGATGGATTCCCCCTCCGGCAGGGTTCTGGAACGGGCTCGAGATTGGTTTTTGGTGGCTACAGAGGCTTGCGGCGGCGGAACTCCCGATCTAGGTTTCTTTTTGGGGGTTTCTGAATTTATAGGAATTTATGGTGGTGGAATTACGTCGGTTGGGCCCACGAGGAGGTCACAAGCCTGGTAGGCGCCACCTAGGGGGGTGGCGGCGGCCTCAGGGCTTGTGACTCCCTCTTGGCTCTTCTGACCTTCTTCCAAAGCTTCGGGGGTCTCTTTTGGTCCAAAAAAATCATCGTAAAGTTTGGACTCCGTCTGAAAAAGGGTCAAAAACACGGAAAAAACAGAAACTCGCACTTGGCACTGAGTTAATAGGTTAGCCCCAATAGAAGATATAAAATAGCATATTCATGCATATAAAACATCCAAAGTTGATAAGATAATAGCATGGAACCATAAACAGTTATAGATACGTTGGAGACGTATCAACATCCACAACTACAACAATTACAACAACAATGACAACACAAAAAACAACAACAACAACGACAACAACAACAACGACAACAACAAAAACAACAACAACAACAACAACAACAACAACAACAACAATGAAAATGACAACAAAAACAACAACAACAACAACAACAACGAAGACGACAACAATGACGAAAACAACGACAATGATGAGAACAACGTAAACAACGACAACAACAACAAGAACGAAAACAACGACAACAATGAAAAAAGTGATAACAACAACAACAACAACAACAACAACAATAACAATGAAGACGACAACAAGAACAAGAACAACAACAACAACATCATCAACAACAACAACAACAACAACAGAAAACAACAACATTGACAAGGACGACTACGACAACGACGACAACAACGACAATGACGCGAACAACGAGAGCAACGACGACGACAACAACAACAACAACAACAACAACAAAACAACGACGACGACAACAACAGACAAAACAACGATGACGGCAACAACAACAACTACAACAACAACAACAACATCAACAGCAACAACAACAACAACAACAACAACAACAACAACAACAACAACAACAAAAACCACGACGACAACGACAACAACGACGACGACAACAAGAACAACAACGACAACAACAACAACAACAACAACAACAACAACAACAACAACAACAACAACAACAACAAAAACAACAACAACAACAACAACAAA
>NC_058524.1:327727388-327752388 GCF_904849725.1 Hordeum vulgare subsp. vulgare | reverse complement strand
CAACAACGACGACGATGACATCGGCGACGACAATGACGACAACAATGGCCACGACGACTACGACGAGAACAACGACGACATCAACAATTACGGCAACCACAACAACAACAGCAACAACAACAACAACAACCACAACAAACGACAACATCGACAACAATGACAACATCGACACTAACGAAAACAACAAAAGAACAACAAGGATGACAATGACGACAACAACGACAACAACAACAAGGATAACATTGACAGCAAAGAAAACAACAAAATAACAACAACGACAACAATGGCGACAACAAAGACAATGACGAGAAAAATGACGACAACAACGACAACAACAACAACAACAACAACAATAACAACCACAACAACCACAACAACAACAACAACAACAACAACAACAACAACG
Source organism: Hordeum vulgare subsp. vulgare (assembly GCF_904849725.1). Lineage (NCBI taxonomy): Eukaryota > Viridiplantae > Streptophyta > Magnoliopsida > Poales > Poaceae > Hordeum > Hordeum vulgare. The sequence continues at coordinate 327,751,982 of NC_058524.1, read as the reverse complement.
ACAACGACAACAACAACAACAACAACAACAACAACAACACCACCAATGATGATGACTACAACAATGCGAACAATGACAATGATGAGAAAAACAACAACAACAATAAGAATCAACGATGACGACGATGATGATGACGACGATGACAATGACGACGATGACGATGAAGCCAACAACAACAACAACAACAACAAGAACAACAACAGCAGCAGCAGCAGCACCACCAGCAGCACCACCAGCAGCAGCAGCAGCAACACCAACAACAACAACAGCACCAACAAGAACAGCAAAACCAACAACAACAACAACAACACCACCACCACCACCAACAACAACAACAACAAAAACAACAAAAACAACAACAAAAACAACAACAACAGCAACAACAACAAAAACAACAACAACTCTAGCAATTTGTGCATCAAGGAATGCACCTAGTGGAAATGCAGTATCAAGCAAAGCATCATCATAAGCATCATGGATAGCTGAAGTAGCATCATCAAGCACATGCGACATATCATAATTTCTAGCAGGTGGTGGTGTCGCAAACTTACTCATAACTGAAGGTGAATCAAGTGCAGAGCTAGATGGCAGTTCCTTACCTGTCCTCGTAGTTAAGGGCAAGACTTTAGTTTTTGGATCTCTCGGATTCCTCATAGTGATCAACAGACGTAAATCCCAAGTGCGTCAGAGAATATAGCAATGCCTCCCCGGCAACAGTGCTAGAAAATAGTCTTTATGACCCACAAGTATAGGGGATCGCAACATTTTTCGAGGGTAGAGTATTCAACCCGAATTTGTTGATTTGACACAAGGGGAAGCCAAAGCATATTCTCGAGTATTAGCAGTTGAGTTGTCAATTCAACCACACCTGAAAGAGTTAGTATCTGCAGCAAAGTTTCTGTAGCAAAGTAGTGTGATAGCTACAGTAGCAACGGTAACAGTAGCAGTAGTGACAACAGTAGCGGCAAAGTAACGTAGCAAGGACCAGTAGGAAAAACTCGTAAGCATTGGATCGGTGATGGATAATTATGCCGGATGACATTCATCATGCAATAGTTATAACATGGGGAGATATGTAACGAGCTCCAGTTCGTCAATGTAATGTAGGCATGCATTCCGTATATAGTCATACGTGCTTAAGGAAAATAATTTGCATGACATCTATTGTCCATCCCTCCCGTGGCAGCGGGGTCCTAATGGAAGCTAAGGGATATTAAGGTTCTCCTTTTAATAGAGAACCGAAACAAAGCATTAGCACTTAGTGAATACATGAACTCCTCATACTATGGTAATCTCCGGGAGTGGTTCCGGCTATTGTCACTCCGAGGTTGCCGGGTCATAACACATAGTAGGTGACTACAACTTGCAAGATAGGATCGAGAACACACATATATTGACAAGAACACAATAGGTTCATATCTGAAATCATGGCACTCGGGCCCTAGTGACAAGCATTAAGCATGGCAAAGTAGTATCAACATCAATCTCAGAACATAGTGGATACTAGGGATCAATCCCCATCAAAATTAACTCGATTACATGATAGATCTCATCCAACCCATCACCGTCCAGCAAGCCTACGATGAGATTACTCACGAACGGTGAAGAGCATCATGGAATTGGCGGTGAAGGAAGGTTGGTGATGACGACGGTGACGATCTCCCCTCTCCGAAGAATAGGTGGTGGCGGCGCCTCCATATCGCAAAACGCGATGAACTCTTCTCCTTGATTTTTTTGGGCCAAAGGGACTAAATAGAGCTGGAGTTGGAGGCGGAGGAGCCCCAAGGGGCCCACAAGCCTGCTAGGCGCGACCAAGGGGGCGGGGGGGGGCCTCCTAGGATTGTGGGCTCCTCGCTCCACGTCTCCGGTTGATTCTTCCGCCAGTATTTTTATATATTCCACAAACAATCCTCGTAAATTTCCAGGTCATTCCAAGAACTTTTATTTCTGCGCAAAAACAACACCATAGCAATTCTGCTGAAAACAACGTTAGTCCGGGTGAGTTCCATTCAAATCATGCAAATTGGAGTCCAAAACATGGGCAAAAGAGTTTGGAAAAGTAGATATGATACATATGTATCAACTCCCCCAATCTTAAAGCCTTGCTTGTCCTCAAGCAATTCAGTTGACTAACTGAAAGAGACAAAAGAAAAACTTTTACGAACTTTCTTTGATCTTGTTGATGTAATTATGTCTAACTCATATTCACATTTTCAGCAAGATCATAATCTAACCACATAAACAATGACGTTTAGGTCTCAAGATGTACTCATATCAATGGCATAATCAACTAGCGAGCAATAATAATAAGTTTGAAACATCAACACTTCAATCAAAACAATCATGAAGCAATATGAACAGATGGTATCTTGCTAGCTCTTTCTGAGACCGCAAAACATAAATGCAGAGCACCTTCAAAGACCAAGGGCTAACTGAACATTGTAATTCATGGCAAAGAAGATCCAGTCACAGTCATACTCAATAAAAATTAAAAGCAAAGCATAAAAATGACGGAGGTGCTCTCTAATTGGTGCTTTTTGAAAGAAGAGGATGACTCAACGGGAACATAAATAGACAGGCCCTTCGTAGAGGGACACATTGATTTGCAGAGGTGCCAGGGCTCATGCTTTGAAGACAGAGATAAATAATTTTGGGTGTAAGGCTTTCATTGTCAACGTAATGACCAAGAGTTTTCACCATCTTCCATGCTATACATGCTATAGGCGGTTCCCAAACAAAAAAGTAAAGTTTTGACTCCCCCACCACCGATCAATTACACTCCACGACTAGCCGAATCCTCGGGTGCCGTCCATACCAACAACAAGCCAGGGGGAGTTTTGTTTGCAATTATCTTTTCGATTTGAGCATGGAACTGGGTATTCCAATTACCGACCCTTTTCTCGTCAATGATAGTGAATAAACACGTATCGAGGATAACATCCCTAGCATGGAAGATACTAACCTCCCCTTGTCACCACATGAGCGGTTCGGGCATGCAAAACAGATTATTTCTTGAAGGTTTAGAGAGTGGCACATGCAAATTTACTTGGACGGCAGGTAGATACCGCATATAGGTAGGTATGGTGGACTCATATGGAACAACTTGGGTTTATGGAAGTGGATGCACAAGCAGTATTCCTGCTTAGTACAAGTGAAGGCTAGCAAAAGACTGGGAAGCGACCAACTAGAGAGCGGCAACAGTCATCAATATGCATTGAAATTAACCAACATTGAGTGCAAGCATGAGTAGGACATAAATCACCATAAACATGAATATCATATAGGCTATGTTGATTTTGTTTCAACTACATGTGTAAACATGCGCCAAGTCAAGCCACTTGAATCATTCAAAGGAGGATACCATCCTATCATACTACATCATAATCATCTTGAGATTCATGTTGGCATCCAAGACAAACCATTATAAGCTCCTAGCTAATTAAGCATGGCATCGGAAACTATGATCTCTAAATTGTCATTGCAAACATGTTTCTCTCACAACAAAGCTGAATTAGGAACGATGAGCTAGTCATATTTACAAAAAAAATAGATCGAGTTCATACCAGCTTTTCCAGGCTCAGTCACTTCATCATATATCGTCATTATTGCCTTTCACTTGCATGACCGAATGATGAGAATCATAATGAGAGTGTTCATGCATTGGACTAAGCTGGAATCTGCAAGCAAACACAAAGGATAAGACAAAGTAATATGGCTCTTTGACGGATAAACAGATATGCATGCGAGAGCCACTAAACATTTTAACCATGGTCTTCTACCTTGACCCAAAGAAAAAGAAAACTATTTACGCGGGAAAGCTCCCAACAAGCAAAAGAAGAACGAGAAATGTTTTTGGGTTTTCTCAAACTAGACAAACACATGAGAAGAAAACGAGAAAAAGAAATAAAGTCACATGGATGATACAGTGGCAAGGTGTGAACATCGACTAACAAAGTGAAAGCGTCAACAAGAATATAAAGTCGGTGAGAAACACGTACTCCCCCAAGCTTAGGCTTTTGGCCTAAGTTGGTCTACTCCCATGGCTGGAAATAACCGTCTCCGGGGTACTCCGGAGTGCACTGAGGGTGCCACTGCTGGGTGAGCTCCTCTGGCTCCCTCTGATAAACTGGCGTCTTGTACTCGACTGGTAGCTCGGGCACGGGCGCATGTGGTGGCGCTATGCCCCAATATGCGTAGATGTCCGAGGGCATAATAATGTACCTCCCTAGATAAAGGTTGAACAAAGAAGGAGCAGGCAAAGTAATAGTCTCACGAGTACCCTGACTAAATACCAAGTTATAAATCATCCTCTTATTCATATCTTTGTCAAGAAAGTCATGGCGAACCATGCTATCATAATCTAGATATCTCTTAGGAAGAAGAATCTCTTCTTCCTCGTGCAGTCTAATAGGTATCTCAAAATGTCTAGAAAGACGGGTAGCATAGATACCTCCATAAACAACGCCTTTAGTACGGTTCGTGTTCAACCGTTGAGCCACTATAGTGCCCAAGCTATAAGTTTTATCATTATAAATGGCTTCGCACAAAACCGCAAGATCTGGGGAGCTAAGAGCTCCAGCTTTCCCATAGCCAATCAAACATTTTCCCACAAATAATGAGAAATACCGAAGCACGGGAAAATAAAACTCTAGCGCAAGATATTCCTCTCTCCTCTCCTACAGCAATAATATCAATGAAAGCCTCCAACTCCCGTGGACGAGGTTCATGAATACCCCCAACATAAGGTAATTTGCAAACATTGCAAAAATCCTCAAGTGACATGCGCTGGGGGATATCATATAACTTGAACTTAACAATAGATGAATCCTTGCTCAGATAGATATTAAAGCTTTGCACGAAAATATTAGTGAGGAGGAGGTATTGTGGACACTTATCTAAGGGACGCAAAAAGCAGAAAACAAGAAAAACTAAAGCTAAATTTATCATTTTTCTTCTAAACAACGGAAAGTAAACGTTGGGGGCAGAAGGTTGTGACCCTCAGATTCATCCATCTCATGGTTATCGAAAGAAATCTGTCAATGAGGTTGATCAAGTCTCCTTGACAAACTTTTTTCGAATCGCATAAAACCGGAGAATTTTCAAATAGTCACTAGGTTACCTCAATGGGGATGTGCATATCCCCAGCAAGCAAATCATACTTCATCTTGACAGTAGGTATAGGGCATTCAAAGCTCCCAATAAGAATCGATGAAGTTTTTCCAATAGCATTGATGCAATGTACTCGATATTGTTTCTTCAGAAAGTGCACCGTATGCTCATTACCATTGACATGGAAAGTGACATTGCCTTTGTTGCAATCAATAACAGACCCTGCAGTGTTTAAAAAGGTCTTCCAAGGATGACCGCCATGGCATCATCCTCGGGAATATCCAGAATAACAAAGTCTGTTAAGATAGTAAATTTAGCAACTACAACAGGCACGTCCTCACAAATGCCGATAGGGAAAGAAGTTGATTTGTCGGCCATTTGCAAGGAGATTTCAGTGGGTGTCAACTTATCCAATTCAAGTCTACGATAAAGAGAGAGGCATAACACTAACACCGGCTCCAAGGTCGCATAAAGCAGTTCTAACATAGTTTCCTTTAATGGAGCAAGGTATAGTGGGAACTCTGGGATCACCTAGTTTTTAGCAGTTCCACCCTTGAAGTTGTAATTAGCGAGCATGGTGGAAATCTCAACCTCAGGTATCCTGTAACGACTAAGATGCGGTCCTTTCCGATTTAGGGAACGAGGCCCCGAATTGGAAAGAAGCGCATCAAAGCGTTTCGCAAGCACGGTAACATAGCACATACATAATAATAGAAGAATGACAATAAGGGATTCAACTGCCATCTCATAAATATGTCAAAGTTACATCACACATCCAAACAAGGTAGTTCCGCTACGGACTACAAAACAAGAGAAATGGCTATGCTACCCTGCATGCTCGCCCACGATCACGACCACGCCTCAGTCTTCTGGTTAGTTCACGTACAGGCGGTCGTTCTCCTCATCGTACTGCCATGCCAGCTGCGTGCCGTCAGGATCACCTGTCTTGGGGGTACCTAAACTTGTTGGGGTTGTGAAGGAATCTGTGAGACACGGGGACTCAGCAATCTATGACCTCGGTGCCAGAACTAGTCAAGTTATTATGTAAGGAAGGTGGAGTACTTAGGTTGCAGCATCCTAAGCATATATGGTGGCTAACTTACGAAGAACATGTATTGAAGGTGGTCTATACAAGAGATCGATGATTAAACCGTGCAGGGGTGCTCCAACTAGTCCATCAGAAACTATCACGGGCCGCCAAGTAATCCTCTATCACGAATCTCGTGATCTCGTCGGATTCCTTAGAGGAAAACCTCAACTCAAGGGAGAACCAAAGCTTCACTGGGATTCCTATACGCAAGATATATCGCTAAGGTAAGACAAGACTAGCAGGACCTCTCGTCATGTCAAAGACCCCGATAAGAGTCGCGTATCTCAGTCTCAGGACACGACGGATGGAAAAGCCGACTGGAGCCAAACCTCAAGTTTCCCTCTTGTGGCCCCCGTAGTCTGTCCATTTTTGACCAACACTCATGAGGAGCACTGGCCCGGGTTGTTGATTAAATTCCTCGGGAGGCCATTCCGTATGTAGATTATTATTAAGTGATTAGCAAATTAACACCAATGTTGGGTCCTGCCGGACAAGTCTTAACACTACGCTATTTATCGAGGTGGTCCCCATAACAACCCCGAACGTGTTAGGAGTGATCATTATGTAATCAAACACCAGTAGCCGGTAACTATGGCAGCAATCATGGAATAAAACATCCGGCAAAAGGCTAGGCCTTCCGTTATTTACCAAGTATATATGTGCATTAATTAAACCACAGACTTAACATAATGATACCAAGCTCAGGTAAACACATGAGACAAAGCACCTGCAACTAGCAATGCTAACATTAGAAGCTTAGCAAAGCCTACTTAGCCATTCAAGATTTGCTAGGAAGGGATAAGTGTTTGGGTTTCATGGCAATTCAGGAGGCAATTATTTCAGTGGTAGGCAGCGAGCATATGAAGAAGAAACGTAATCTAGCATAACAAGTCTGGAGATGGAATCAAAGTCATATCATCTTGCCTGTGATGTCCTCAGCTTGGAACTGCTCTTGTTCGTCCTGCACGTACTCTCCCGGATCCACGTACTCGTTCTCCGATCCCAGTGCTACCCAATATAATAATAACATCCAATGAACAACAACACCTCAAGATGCAGCAAGCACATGATGCATGAGATGGATATGAACATGCATCTCTATTCTAATCACTAGCACAAGCATGAGAAGTAAATGCAAGTTCCTAGACAGAACTGCACCCTAAGCTATCTTCACATGCATGATAATGACATAATCGAATGTGTCACATAAAAATGATGCAAAAACATATAATCAACGTTACAAACGGAGCTACGGATCAAAGGGAAACAACGAAACAAGAAATGAAGTGCTACGTGTCAAATACATCACAACACACACCAATGGCATACTTCTGGTATTTCCAGGTTACCAAGACATAAAACAAACCAATATGGATGGGGTGGAGCAAATAATATCACCACACCATCAACTATGCACTCACAAGCATCAAAACATCAAGACTATACAATCTGCCATAAGCAGCATCATAGCCTTTTGAGAGCGACATGCAAAGCACCTACAGCCACCCAAACATGCCAAATAGGATATGTGGCAGAAGCTAATCAAAAGTACTACCAGCACAAGCAAAAAGATAATGCAAAGGAGTTTCACACAGAAAGTTACACAACTGCTAACTTGGACAAAAACATAATTTTTCAAGGACTTGGAGAAAATTCCAGATTCTCACTAGTTGTTTAAGCTCTGAAGCTTTTTGACAGCACCCAAAACAATATCTACAGCACTCGAAATGGAATGAAAATTTACAGAGAACTAGACAAACACAAAATCTACAACTTTCAAGTTGATAGCTAAGGCTGAATCACAACACATGGATCTCTACAAGGTCAACAAGAGGAGAAGAAAATATAAATAGATTCTCAGACTTAGTGAAAATCACAGATTTTCACTAAATTAGAATTTCAGCCACATGCCTACTTTGACAGAGCACCACTTCCACATATGAGCTACTAAGCATCAAATAAAATGAACATGTCATAGAAGGGGTCACCCTCTAATGCCACAACAAGGAGTCAACCTCTTGGGCTAGCCACAACTCATGGAACCAAGCTCCAAACATAGACCAAATCTGAAATATGTCATCTCGAGAAAAATGTTCAAAAGGCAAAACTGACTTCACCAATGGATTCCTGGGATGATTCTACCCCAAAAACATATATAAAACCTATGTACTTGCATAGAATAAATGGCACAAACTAGGAAAGAAATCCTACATGGAATCACATATAGTGAATAGTGCATTATCACATGTGCTATTCACTAGAACTACACCTACACAAGCTATTGCATAGTCTCACAAGGCCAATGGTGACGCGAGGGTTTAGACCTCATGCATGTGTGCCATAGAACATCACCATTCCCACACAAACACCACAAGCACAAGCATCACAACACCTACATATGCTAATGAAGGGCACACACACTAGATGACACCTCATCATCTATCCCCTACACATATAAACATGAATAAAGTGCTCATTCAAGGATCGCAAAGCCTTTGGCATGTGTGGGACACACACACACAAGCACACACTCACACACATACTTGCACAAGATAGGACACACACACATATAACATGCACATGGTAAAACACCCACACTTGCATCTCACTTGCACAACATGGATGCACCACCTTAGTGCCATGCACCCACAAGGTGAAACCACATATATATATCAAAGGGCACAAGCACATCAGCTCTACATCTTAATTACCACAATTATCGCATACACACACTTGCATAAATATGCTAGTGCACACCCACAAGTTAGAGCACATCCACACATAGTAGTTAGCTCACATGCTCACACATGCATCCACTACTTGCTAGCAAAAGAAATAGACACAACATTCTGTTTTGAGGGAAGACAAAATACCCTCATGGTGTAAAGCACACCACAGCAACAACCACATCAATCCAAAGGAAAACAGTACAAGAATGCAAAAGAAAAAAATAAAAGCAGGGGGTAGGAATCGAACCCTGTACCCCCTAGTCACAACACAGGAACAACACCATTGGACTACTCCCTATTTGCTCGACCGAGATGGGAAGCTACTCAGGTTAAACTGCTCCGCTGCTGCAAACGCCATTGTGCTAAACAAGAAAATAAAAAGGGGGGTTGCTCCTCTGGGACTCGAACCCGCAACGCACCAGATCCACCACAAACCTGCGCCACTAAGCTATGATAGAGATCTCGACAGTACAGGAAACTACTACAAGGTAACTTGCGAATATGCCCTGCTCTGCCTGCGCAGAGATACTGGCGATAGAGAGGCTGCCGGAGCAAGGCCTCGCTACTGCTTCTCCTATGCGAGGGGGAGTTCTACCAGACTGCTGCGAGGAAGAGCCTCTGCTCTGCACATACATCTACCGAGCACACCACACACAACACACAGCAACACATGCACTGCATCTGTCAAACCCTCTCGGGACAGAGGTGTGACGGCGATCTCTAGGTCCATCTACTCAAGTGGGAAGGAAGAGAAGAGCTTGCTCACCTAGGGAAGAAGAAGGGAACCGATCCGATCGGGAAGAAGCCGGAACGGAGTTGATCTGAAGGGGAAGTAGAGGCGCTGTCCAAAACCCAAGAAGAGGACGAAGACCATCGGGAACGCGCCGATGGCGATCTCCTTCCCGTCGGTGAGGCCGCTCCTCGACTTCAGCAACGACGGGAATGGAGCGCGGGGTGCTGCCCCGAGCCCCTAGGCATGGTGGCCGGTGCCGGAGACGACGGGAGCGGGCTAGACGACGGCGGCGCGCTGCTCTCTCTCTCTCTACAGAGAACTCAACTAAGGGGGAAGGAGAGATCGAGGGAGACGGAGAGAGGTGGCGGCGGCGCAAAGAGTGGACGCGAAACCCTAGGGATAGGGGGGAACGGATGCCAACTCTTTATGGGGGGGCTCGACGTTTCTGAACCCTCACGGCGACTCTGTCTCTCTCGGATGCGTGACGGAAAGCGAGCACCAGGGAGGAACGGCGTCACGAAGGAGAAATAGGGACGCGCAGGTGGGCTGCCGCACGGTGGAGAGGAGGAGTGGGCCTCCTAGTGGGAGGGAGCCCACTAGTAGCGCAAGATAGAATGAAAAACAATTCCCTGGGGTTTTCCAATTACAACAATGACCAGAGAAAGAAAATAAAGCACAAACAAATCTATAGATGCTAAAAATAAAACTAGCACACCCCTGGTCATAAGAAAATATAACCTATTTAAGAAAAATAGAAAAGGAATTTTAGGAGCAACTAAATATTTACAAAACAGAATATGTTTGCTCTTTTTGTGAATATTTACACCTTTTAAATTTGGATCAAAACAACAACTTCACATCTACAAATCCACCAAAAAAATATGCTAAAGCTTGGGCATTTTTAAAACAAGGATGAGACAAGTGAAAATAGAGCTTAGGATAAAGAGAGGGGGGAGTTTTAAAACCTAGAGCAACCACATTGCTTTCTACTAGGAATTGCACCACTCCAACTCTCACATGCACTATCATCACATGACATATACATCAAACCACATACGCACATGGACTCACAAGGCACCAACATAAGACAATGATGAAATGATGGTGATGCATGCATGCAAAAGAGAATAAAACAAGGGAAGCATCACATGAAATATCACATGCATATAACCTCATGCCAATGACAAGTTGGACCCACATAGGGAAGGTTCCAAAAAGGGAAAGATACACTCTTGGGGCATTAGAAACTCTCCCACACTACAAAAATATCTCTCCCTGAGATCTACGCCTGAAAGAACTCCGGAAATTCAGAACGGAGGTGATCCTCGCGTTTCCAAGTAGCCTCTTTATCGGAATGGTGTGACCACTACACTTTGAGATATTTGACAGTCTTGTTGGGGGTCTTGAGCTCAGTCGCCTCGAGAACCGCAACTGGCTGCTCACGATAAGATAGGTCAGGCTGAAGGTCGATGTCTTGAAGATGAACAGTGCGCTCGGGGGTCTTGAAGCACCTCCGGAGCTGAGAAACATGGAACACATGATGCACATATGCAATGTTTGACGGGAGCTCAAGCTGGTACGCAAGGTCGCCTCTCTTGCCAACAACTCTGAATGGACCAACGAAACGAGGCGCAAGCTTGCGTTTGATGCCAAAGCATTGCGTACCCTTCATAGGCGACACCTTCAGATAGACGAAGTCATCAAGCTCATAAGACTTGTCACGATGCTTGATATCATAATAACTCTTCTGACGGGACTGAGCTGCTCTGAGGTTGTCGCAAATGACCCGACACATCTCCTCAGCTTCTTCTATCAAGTCATTCCCAAGGATCTGACGCTTGCCGGTCTCGGACCAGTTGAGAGGGGTAGGACACTTCCTACCATAGAGAATTTCAAACGGAGCCTTGCCCGAACTAGCTTGATAATTGTTGTTATACGAGAACTCAGCAAAAGGCAGACAATCCTCCCACTTCATGCCAAAAGAGATAACACAGGCTCTCGCATATCCTGAAGAACTTGATTGACTCGCTCCACTTGACCACTAGTCTAAGGATGAAAAGCTATGCTGAAGCCTATCATTGTGCCCATCGCAGACTGAAAAGAGTCCCAGAACTTGGAAGTGAAGATACTTCCACGATGCGAAGAGATCATCATAGGCACGCCGTGCAAAGCCACAATCCTGGAAGTGTACAACTCTGCAAGCTGAGCTGCCAAAATGGATTCCTTGACTGGAAGAAAATCAGCCACTTTACTCAACTTGTCAATGACGACGAAGATGGCATCATTACCCTTCTTGGACTTCGGAAACCCGGTGACGAAATCCATCTCAATATGATCGAACTTCCACTCGGGAATGGGCAAAGGATGCAAAAGACCTGCTGGACGTTGATGCTCTGCTTTCACCCTTCGACATACATCACATTCATTTTCGAACTGAGCAATCTCACGCTTCATACGAGTCCACCAGAAGGTCTGTTTCAAGTCCTGATACATCTTGGAGCTTTCAGGATGAATAGAGAGCAGAGAGTTATGAGCTTCTTCCATGATTACCTTTCTGAGATCACCTTTCGGAACGACAAGACGATCCTCAAAGAACAACGTGTCTCTGGCATCAACACTGAAGCACTTATACTTGGGAAGACTCTTTGCCATGCCAATCTTGACTTTCTTCACCATTGCATCAAGAAGCTATGCTGCTCGGACTTGATCTTCCAAGGTAGGAGAGCTCTGAAGGTTTGCAAGAAATCCCTGAGGTACTAACTGAAGGTTGAGCTTCCTGAAAGACTCACAAAGGTCAGGCTGGAGAGGTTGCAGAATGAGACTGTTGCAGTACACCTTCCTGCTCAAGGCAGCTGCCACGACATTAGCTTTGCGTGACGTGTACTCAACACTCGGATTAAAATCTTGGATCATTTCCACCCAACAAGTTTGCCGGAGATTCAGGTTAGGCTGAGTGAAGATGTACTTGAGACTCTTGTGATCGGTGAACACTTCAACCTTTCGTTCCAACAATTGGTGTCTCCAAGACATCAGAGCGTGTACCACAGCTGCTAGCTTAAGATCATACGTAGGATAATTCTTCTCCGCTGGCTTCAACTGCCTGGAGGTATAAGCAACCACTTTCCTCTCTTGCATCAGAACTGCACCAAGACCCTAGAGAGATGCGTCGCAGAACACCTGGTAAGGCTTGGAATCATCCGGAGGAACCAAGACTGGAGTAGAGGTGAGCTACTCTTTGAGTGTGTCGAAGGCCAACTGACACTCTGGAGACCAAGCATATTTCACACCTTTCTGAAGAAGACTTGAGAGCGGCTTAGCAATCTTGGAGAAGTTCTCAACGAACCTTCTGCAATAGCTTGCGAGCCCGAGAAAGCTTCGAAGCTGCTTCACATTCTGTGGAGACTCCCACTAAACAATGGCCTACACCTTCGACGGATCAACTTTGGTGCCCTCGGCAGAGATAATGTGACCAAGATAGACGACTTCTTTCAACCAGAACTCACACTTGGGAAACTTGGCATACAATTTGTACTCTCTCATCTTATCAAGCAACAATATGAGATGTTCTTCATGTTCTTCCTCAGTTTCAGAAAAGACCAGAATGTCGTCGAGATAGACCAAGACGAAGTCATTCTTGAACGGAGAGAATATGTAGTTCATCAATCGACAAAATGTCGGAGGAGCATTTGCCAGACCAAAAGACATGACCGTATACTCATACGAGCCAAAACTAGTCCTGAAAGCAGTCTTCGGAATATCTTCTTCGCGAATGCGAATTTGATGATAGCCCATTCTGAGGTCAAGCTTCGAGAAGATCTTAGCCCCTTTCAACTGTTCGAACAACTCAGTTATGTTCGGAAGTGCATATTTGTTCCTGATTGTCTTCTTCTTCAATGGACGGTAATCGACAAACAGCCGGTCCATGCCATCCTTCTTCTTGACAAACAGAACTCCACAGCCCCACGGAGACGAGCTCGGTATGATCAGACCCAAACGGTCCTGCTCATCGAGTTGCCTCTTAAGTTCCTTCAACTCTTCTGGACCCAATTTGTACGTCCGTTTGCACACAGGCTCAGTACCTGGCTCAAGCTCAATGACAAATTCAACTTCTCGGTGCGGAGGCATGCCTGGCAGCTCTTCTGGAAACACATCTTCATATTCACAGACCACTGGGACTTGCGAAATAGGATTAATCTCACCCTTTTCATTCAAAGAGAACAGACGGATTGTATCATCGCGCGTCGCGAATATAATCACGTCCTCCGAAGAGTGGGTCAGCTTCACTTCTTTAGCTTCACAATCAATCGATGCCTTGTTCATGGCGGACCAGTCCATACCAAGGATCAAATCAATGTCGGAATTGCCCAAGACAATAGGAGACGCTAGAAAAGAATAGCTACCCATCTTGACAGAAACACCCGGAACGAACAAACTAGAACTCAAATGCTTCGCAGGAGAAACGACTACTAACGGCTTAGACAACTGCTCCTGACACAGATTATGCTTGGATGTAAATGGATATGACATGAAGCAATGCGAAGCATTAGAATCAAATAACACTCTAGCAGGAATATCATTAATGAGGAGGTTACCCATGATCACACCTGACGAGTTTTCTGCCTCAACCGCATTCACCATGATGACTCGAGCTGACCTGGGGTTGAACTTCACGAGAGCATTGCTAGGAGGTTTTCCTGGAGGAGGCGGCAGACGGAGCTGAGAAGTGCACTTGTTGGCATAGTGACCTTTCTGCCCACACTTGTGACAAGTAACCTCTGCTGGCTGACGGTACTGTGTCTCAGGAGGCCCTTGCTTCTGATGCTGTAATCCCTGCTGAAAGACTCGGTTGGGTGGGTGAGAAGAACCACGACCACTAGAATGCTTGAGCTGCTGCGAGTGCCGAGGAGGAGGAGGAGACACCCAAAACTTATGTTGCTTCTGAACCACCTGAGTAGAGGAAGAGCTGGAATCTCTGAAGCGCTTCTTAGAATTCTCCACCCTGAGCAAGGCTGCCTCTGCCCTGAGAGCTAATTTGTAGAACTTGTCGTACTCCTCAGGATCGTGCAAAGCGAGAGCCAACTGCAAATCTTCTTTCAAGCCACCTCTCAACTGATAAATCTTGCTCTTGTGATCAGGGATATCCTGCAAGGCGTAATGGGATAGCTCGTGGAACTCGACGTTGTACTTGTACACGGAGTTACCACCCTGCTTCAACCGCCTGAACTTCTCACGCATTTCCTCCACGAAGCTGAACGGAATGTAGTGGGATCTGAAGTCACGGCAGAACTCATCCCAAGTGATCACTCTAGCGCCCCTGGAATCCTTCAACTGTTGCCACCAGATAGATGCTTGGCCCTTCAGCTGGAATGTAGCAAACTTGACGAAATCCTCAGGACGAACATTGCTGCACTCAAAATGCTTGTTCATGTCATGGATCCAATCCTCGGCATCAAACGACTGGTCACAGGAAGTGAAAGTCTTTGGCTGATTCGACAGGAACTGACTCAGATTAGCAAATTGATTGCCACCATGCTAGAAATTGCCTTGCTGCTGATTAGCCCTCTCTTGCAACAACTGTAGCAACATCTAAGTGTTTGCATTTCTAGCATCCATCACCGCTTTCCAAGCCTCTAAAGGAGGAGGCGGCGACGGAGGAGGATTCTCTGGAGGAGGTGGTGGTGGCGGCACATCCTCACACCCTGGATTCTGACGAGTTGGTGGAGCCATCCTGAAGACGGACAACACATTAGCCCACAGAATAAATTGAAGATATAGCTGAATCAAAATGACAGGAATATCTGAATAGGAATATAGCAATTGCACTCGAACAAAATAATAAGAATGCTTCCTCAAAGTGACGGTCGACAAAATACTGATTAAGACCACTTGCAAACAAGTATGAGCTAGAACTGCTCGGAACAAACATATGATCGAGATTTCATCCGATATCTTCGTGGATAAGATCGCACGGGCTCGAATTTACAGTAGCCATCCTGTGCAAGGTAGTGCACACGACTTACGAAGTATCCCCGAGTCGTAGCGAGCTACAAGGACTCTTTAAGACACAATGAGAACCGCTGTAAAAAGACTGTGAATAAACATACCCACTGAACATCGAATCCCAACCTCACATCATGCATCTGTAGGAAGATTGTCCTATAAGTTACTACTTGATATCCCACCTATGAATTCCCGAAATATCTGGTCATGCAATCTGGTACACGGATACAAGGAGTAATATCACACAACTCCTATACTAACCCGTCACCTGTATCACATCCGTCAACATAGAACCAGAATCTCGGACCTTCGTCTACAACAGACCCTCGTGATCACAATGATACAAAGTATGACAGTACTCCCGAACAATCTGCACCAGTACTAGGGACATCGGGGTTATCTCGTCACTACTAGTATTGAAGCAATAACGAACGTCCTTCGTTCTTAGATACTCAGAAATCTGAATGATGGCGATGTGCGCAAGAATCCCCTGGAGCTCAACTCCCCGGAAGAAATCAAGGCAGACACGAGGCACCAAGACAGAACTCCGTCACATCGAAATCATATAGATTTCACAAATACCCACGTGAAGCTAAATTTTTTTTGAGCGAGAAGAGGAGTAGAATTAAGATTTCCTAAGTCGGGAACCTCACCAGAGCATGGAAGAGGAGAAAAAAGAATCCTACTCTCCGATATAACTAAGACTCAAAACATTTTACTAGACTCGACTCGGCCAAGTATGATCACACAAAGGCTCCTATGGTCGTAAGGCTCTGATTACCAACTTGTAACGACTAAGATGCGGTCCTTTCCGATTTAGGGAACGAGGCCCCGAATTGGAAAGAAGCGCATCCAAGTGTTTCGCAAGCACGGTAACATAGCACATACATAATAATAGGAGAATGACAATAAGGGATTCAACTGCCATCTCATAAATATATCAGAGTTACATCAGGCAACCAAACAACGTAGTTCCTCTACGGACTACAAAACAAGAGAAATGGCTATGCTACCCTGCATGCTCGCCCACGATCACGACCATGCCTCAGTCTTCTGGATAGTTCACGTACAGGCGGTCGTTCTCCTCATCGTACTGCCACGCCAGCTGCGTGATGTCGGGATCACCAGTCTCGAGGGTACCTGAAGCTGTTGGGGCTGTGAAGGAATCAGTGAGCCACGGGGACTGAGCAATCTATGACCTCGGTGCTAGAAGTAGTCAAGTTATTAGGTAAGGAAGGTGGAGTATTTAGGTTGCAGCATCCTAAGCATATATGGTGGCTAACTTACGAAGAACATGTATTGAAGGTGGTCTATACTAGCGATCGATGATTAGCTGATCACTAAGTGATCCTGAACACCTACTCACGTCAATCATAACCCCACCGTTTTCCCGATCGAAGAGAGGTCTTCGAAGAGGACAGTCACGGTTACGCACATAGTTGAAAATTTTATTAGAGTCATGTTTAAGTTATCTATAACCGGATGTTAACAAATATTCCAAGTTGCCACATCACCGCGAGCATGGCTTTCCGAAATATTAAACCCTGCAGGGGTGCTCCAACTAGTCCATCACAAACGATCACGGGCCGCAAAGTAATCCTCTATCACGATTCCTTAGAGGAAAACCTCAACTCTCGGGAGAACCAAAGCTTCACTTGGATTCCTATACGCAAGATATATCGCTAAGGTAAGACAAGACTAGCAGGGCCTCCCGTCGTGTCGACGACCCCGATAAGAGCCGCGTATCTCAGTCTCAGGACACGACGGATGGAAAATCCTACAGGAGCCAAACCTCAATTTTCCCAGTGGTGGCCCCCGCAGTCTGTCCATTTTGGACCAACACTCATGAGGAGAAGTGGCTCGGGTTCTTGATTAAATTCCTCGGGGTGGCCATTCCCTATGCATATTATTATTAAGTGATTAGCAAATTAACACCAATGTTGGGTCCTGCCGGACAAGTCTTAACACTACGCGATTTATCGAGGGGGTCCCCATAACAACCCCGAACGTGTTAGGAGTGATCATTATGGAATCAAACACCGGTAGCCGGTAACTATGGCGGCAATAACGGAACAAAACACCCAGCAAAAGGCTAGGCCTTCCGTTATTTACCAAGTATATATGTGCATTAATTGAACCA
The DNA here is from genome assembly GCF_904849725.1 of Hordeum vulgare subsp. vulgare. Classification (NCBI taxonomy): domain Eukaryota; kingdom Viridiplantae; phylum Streptophyta; class Magnoliopsida; order Poales; family Poaceae; genus Hordeum; species Hordeum vulgare. The sequence continues at coordinate 327,734,181 of NC_058524.1, read as the reverse complement.
CAAACTTAACATAATGATATCAAGCTCATGTAAACACATGAGACAAAGCACTTGCAACTAGCAATGCTAACATTAGAAGCTTAGCAAAGCCTACTTATCCATTCAAGATTTGCTAGGAAGGGATAAGTGTTTAGGTTTCATGGCAATTCAGAAGGCAATTATTTCAGTGGTCGGCAGCGAGCATATGACGAAGAAACTTAATATAGCATAACAAGTCTAGAGATGGAATCAAGGTCATATCATCTTGCCTGTGATGTCCTTAGCATGGAACTCCTCTTGTTCGTCCTGCACGTACTCTCCCGGATCCACGTACCCGTTCTCCGATCCCGGTGCTACCCAACATAAAAATAACATCCAATGAACAAAAGCACCTTAATATGCAACAAGCACATGATGCATGAGATGGATATGAACATGCATCTCTATTCTAATCACTATCACAAGCATGAGAAGTAAATGCAAGTTCCTGGATAGAACTGCACCCTAAGCTATCTTCACATGCATGAGAATAACATGATCAGATGTGTCACGTAAAAATGATGCAAAAACATATAAAGAACGTTACAAACGTAGCTACGGATCAACGGGAAACAACGAAACAAGAAATGAAGTGCTACGTGTCAAATACATCACAAAACACACCAATGGCATACTTCTGGTATTTCCAGGTTGCCAAGACATAAAACAAACCAACATGGATGGGGTGGTGCAAATAATATCACCACACCATCAACTATGCACTCATAGGCATCAAAATATCAAAACTATACAATCTGCCATAAGCAGCATCATAGCCTTTTGAGAGCTACATGCAAAGGACCTACAGCCACCCAAACATGCCAAATAGGATATGTGGCAGAAGCTAATCAAAATTACTACAAGCACAAGCAAAAAGATAATGCAAAGGATTTTCACACAGAAAGTTACACAGCTGCTAACTTGGACAAAAACATCAGTTTTCACGGACTTGGAGAAAATTCCAGATTCTCACTAGTTGTTTAAGCTCTGAAGCTTTTTGACAGCACCCAAAACAATATCGACAGGACTGCAAATGGAATCAAAATTTACAGAGAGCTAGACAAACACAAAATATACAACTTTCCAGTTCATAGCTAAGGCTGAATCACAACACATGGATCTCTACAAGGTCAACAAGAGGAGAAGAAAATATAAACAATTTCTCAGACTTAGTGAAAATCACATATTTTCACTAAACTGGAATTTCAGCCACACGCCTACTTTGACTGAGCACCACTTGCACATGAGCTACTAAGCATGAAACAAAACCAACATGTCATAGAGGGGGTCACCCTCTAATGCCACAACAAGGAGTCAACCTCTTGGGCTCACCACATCTCATGGAACCAAGCTCCAAACATAGACCAAATCTAAAATATGTCATCTCCACAAAAATGTTCCAAAGGCAAAACTGACTTCACCAATGGATTCCTAGGATGATTCTACCCCAAAACAATATATAAAACCTATGTACTTGCCTTGAACAAACGGGCAGAAACTAGGAAAGAAATCCTACATGGAATCACATATAGTGAATAGTGCATCATCACATGTGTTATTCACTAGAACTACACCTACACAAGCTATTGCACACTCTCACAAGGCCAATGGTGACATGAGGGTTTAGACCTCATGCATGTGTGCCATAGAACATCAGCATTCCCACACAAACACCACAAGCACAAGCATCACAACACCTACATATGCTAATGAACGACACACACACTAGATGACACCACATCATCTATCCCCTACACATATAAACATGCATCAAGTGCTCATGCAAGGCTCAGCAAGCCTTGGGCATGTGTGGGACACACACACACAAGCACACACTCACACACATACTTGCACAAGATAGGACACACACAGACATATAACATGCACATGGTAAAACACCCACACTTGCATCTCACTTGCACAACATGGATGCACCACCTTAGTGCCATGCACCCACCAGGTGCAACCATATATATATATATATATATATATATATATATATATATCAAAGGGCACAAGCACATCAGCTCTACATCTTACCACAATTATCACATACACACTTGCATAAATATGCTAGTGCACACCCACAAGTTAGAAAACATCCACACATAGTAGTTAGCTCACATGCTCACAGATGCATCCACTACTTGCTAGCAAAAGAAATAGACACAACATAGTGTTTTGAGGGAAGACAAAATACCCTCATGGTGTAAAGCACACCACAGCAACAACCACATCAATCCAAAGGAAAACAGTACATGAATGAAAAAGAAAAAAAATAAAAGGAGGGGCTAGGAATCGAACCCTGTACCCCTGGTCAGAACACAGGAACAACACCACTGGACTACTTCCTATTTGCTCGACAGAGATGGGAAGCTAATCAGGTTAAACTGCTCCGCTACTGCAAACGCCACTCTGCCAAACAAGAAAATAAAAAGGGGGGTTGCTCCTCTGGGACTCGAACCCGCAACGCACCAGATCCACCACAACACCTGCGCCACTACGCTATGACAGAGATCTCGATAGAAAAGGGAACTACTACAAGGTAACCTGCTAATATGCCCTGCTCTGCCCGCACAGAGATGCCGACGACAGAGAGGCTCCCAAAGCATGGCCTCACTACTGCTTCTCCTACGCGAGGGGGAGTTCTACCACACTGCTGCGAGGAAGAGCCTCTGCTCTGCACATACATCTACCGAGCACACCACACAAAACACCCAGCAACACATGCACTGCGTTTTTCAAACCCTCTCGGGACAAAGGTGTGCCGGTGATCTTTAGGCCGATCTACTCGAGGGGGAAGGAAGATAAGAGCTAGCTCACCTAGGGAAGAAGAAGGGAACCGATCCGATCGGGAAGAAGCCGGAACAGAGTTGATCTGAAGGGGCAGTAGAGGCGTTGTGCAGATCCGAAGAAGAGGACGAAGACCACCGGGAACGCGCCGATGGCGAGCTCCTGCCCGTCGGTGAGGTCGCTCCTCGACCTCAGCGACGGCGGGAATGGAGCGCGGGGTGCTGCCCCGAGCCCCTGGACATGGCGGCCGGCGCCGGAGACGACGGGAGCGGGGTAGACGACGGCGGCGCGCTGCTCACTATCTCTCTGCACCTACCTACGGAGAGCTCACCTGAGGGGGAAGGAGAGATGGAGGGAGATGTAGAGAGCTGGCGGCGGCGCAAAGAGGGGACGCGGAACCCAAGGGAAAGGGGGCACGGACGCCAACGCATTATGGTTGGGCCTCGACGTCTATGAACCCTCACGACGACTCTATCTCTCTCAGATGCCTGACGGAAAGCGAGCACCAGGGAGGAACGGCGTCAGGAAGGAGAAAGAGGGACGCGCAGGTGGGCTTCCGTGCAGTCGAGAGGAGGAGTGGGCCTGCTAGTGGGAGGGAGCCCACTAGTAGCGCCAGTTAGAATGAGAAACTATTCCCTCGGGTTTTCCAATTACAACAATGACCAGAGAAAGAAAAGAAAGCACAGAGAAATCTATAGATGCTAAAAATAAAACTAGCACACCCCTGGTCATAAGAAAATATAACCGATTTAAGAAAAATAGAAAAGGAATTTTAGGAGCAACTAAATATTTACAAAACATAATATGTTTGCTCTGTTTTGTGAATATTTACACCTTTTAAACTTGGATCAAAACAACAACTTCACGTCTACAAATCCACCACAAAAATATGCTAAACCTTGGGCATTTTTAAAACAAGGATGAGACAAGTGAAAATAGAGCTTAGGATAAATAAGGGGGGAGTTTTAAAACCTAGAGCAACCACATAGATTTCTATTAGCAATTGCACCACTCCAACTCTCACATGCTCTATCATCACATGACATATACATCAAACCACATACACACATGGACTCACAAGGCACCAACACAAGACAAGGATGAAATGATGGTGATGCATGCATGCAAAAGAGAATAAAACAAGGGAAGCATCACATGAAATATCACATGCATATAACCTCATGCCAATGACAAGTTGGACCCACATAGAGAAGGTTCCGAAAAGGGAAAGATATACTCTTGGGTCATTACAAGATCTCCCACACTACAAAAATATCTCGCCCTGAGATCTACGCCTGAAAGAACTCCGGAAATTCGGAACGGAGGTGATCCTCGCGTTCCCAAGTAGCCTCTTTATTAGTCACAATATCCTTCATGTACTTAACATAAGGAGACATTTTGAGCATATCTGTCAAACGCATTTGCAGAAAGATAGGTCTAATCATTTCAACAAATCACTCAAAATCCTCATCATCCTTTTTCTTCGATGGTTTGGGAGGAAAGGTCATGGGTTTCTGAACCCATGGTTCCCTTTCTTTACCATGCTTCCTAGCAATGAAGTCGTTCTTATCATATCTCCTATTCTTAGGTTGTGGGTTATCAAGATCAACACTAGGTTCAATCTCCACATCCTTATCATTACTAGGTTGAGCATCATCATGAGCACCACTATCGATATTATCATTAGGCTCATGTTCATCACTAGATTGTGTTTAGGCATCAGAAACGGAGATATCATTTGGATTCTCGGGTGTAACAACAATGGGGTTGCTAGCATGCAAGTTCCTATCATCTTTATTTTTCTTCCTAGGATGACTAGGTGCCTCGGTGCTAACTCCTTAAGAATCTTGTTCAATTCTCTTAGGATGACCCTTAGGATACAAAGGTTCCTGGGTCATTCTACCACCTCCAGTGACGACCTTGACAGAATTGTCATTCAACTCATTGAGAAAGTCATTTTGAGCCTTAAGTACTTGTTCTACTTGAGTAGTAACCATAGAGGCATGTTTACTCAAAAGCTTAAGATCATTGACACTTCTATCCACACAAGTACTTAAATGACTAAGCATACGAGCATTTTGTTCCAATTGTGTGCTAACATAATCATTGAAACTTTGTTGTTGACAACAAAGTTATCCAATTCATCTAAGCATAAGCTAGCAGGTTTATCAAAAGGAATATCATTCTGATTGAATCTACGAAGAGAATTTACCTCTACTACATGTGTCCGGTTATCAAGGCCATCTATTTGTTCGATAGGTGGTAGATTCTTGACATCTTCAGATTTAATGCCTTTCTCTTTCATAGATTTCTTAGCTTCTTGCATATCTTCAGGACTGAGGAATAGAATACCTCTTTTCTTTGGAGTTGGCTTCGGAGGTGGTTCGGGAATAGTCCAAGCATTCTCATTGCACAAGAAATTATTTAGTATAATCTCAGCTTGTTCCAGAGTTCGTTCCCTGAAAACAGAACCAGCACAACTATCTAGGTGGTCGATAGAAGCATCGGTTAGTCCATTATAGAAGATATCAAGTATTTCATTTTTCTCAAGAGGGTGATCAGCAAAGCATTCAGTAGCTGGATGAGCCTCCCCCAAGCTTCTGGGAGACTCTCTTCTTCAACTTGCACAAAGTTAAATATATCCTGCAAGGCAGCTTGTTTCTTATGGGCAGGAAAATATTTCTCAAAGAAGTAGTAGATCATATCCTGGGGACTACGCACACAACAAGGAGCAAGAGAAGTGAACCAAGTCTTAGCATCATCCTTTAGCGAGAAAGGAAACAACTTAAGGATATAGTAGTGGCGGATCTTTTTCTCACTCGTGAATAGGGTGGCTATATCGTGCAGCTTAGTAAGATGTGCTACAAACGTTTCAGACTCATAACCATGAAAAGGATCAGATTCGACCAAAGTTATTAACTCAGGATCGACGGAGAATTCATAATCCTTATCGGTCACGAAAATAGGCGAAGTAGCAAACTTAGGATCGTATTTCATTCTAGCGTTCAGAGATTTTTCTTTCCACTTGCGCAGTAATTTCTCAAGATCATAGCTATCCTTACAAGCAAGAAAGTCCTCAGCTATCTCTCTCTCCATAACATAACCCTGAAGTATATCAGGCAATTCATATCTAGGAGAGCTAGTTCTAACAGGTGAAATAGCAGGTTCTACTTCAATAATCTCAGCAGTTTCAGAAGTATCATCACATTCAGCAGCAACTCTAGCAATTTGTGCATCAAGGAATGCACCTAGTGGCAAATTAGTATCAAGCAAAGCATCATCACAAGCATCATGGATAGAAGAAGTAGCATCATCAAGCACATGCGACATATCAGAATTTCTAGCAGGTGGTGGTGTCGCAAACTTACTCATAACTGAAGGTGAATCAAGTGCAGAGCTAGATGGCAGTTCCTTACCTGTCCTCGTAGTTGAGGGCAAAACATTAGTTTTTGGATCTCTCGGATTCCTCATAGTGATCAACAGACGTAAATCCCAAGTGACTCAGAGAATATAGGAATGCCTCCCCAGCAACGGCGCCAGAAAATAGTCTTGATAACCAGTAAGTATAGGGGATCGCAACAGTTTTCGAGGGTAGAGTATTCAACCCAAATTTGTTGATTCGACACAAGGGGAAGCTAAAGAATAAACTCCAGTATTAGCAGTTGAGTTGTCAATTCAACCACACCTGAAAGACTTAGTATCTGCAGCAAAGTTTCAGTAGAAAAGGAGTGTGATAGCAACAGTAGCAACGGTAACAGTAGCAGGAGTGACAGCAGTAGAGGCAAAGTAACGTAGTAAGGACCAGTCGAAAAACTCGTAGGCATTGGATCGGTGATGGATAATTATGCCGGATGACATTCATCATGCAACAGTTATAACATGGGGAGATATGTAACTAGCTCCAGTTCGTCAATGTAATGTAGGCATGCATTCCGTATATAGTCATACGTGCTTAAGGAAAAGAACTTGCATGACATCTATT
>NC_058524.1:327694888-327712388 GCF_904849725.1 Hordeum vulgare subsp. vulgare | reverse complement strand
TGAGTTGTCAATTCAACCACACCTAAAAGATTTAGTATCTGCAGCAAAGTATCAGTAGCAAAGTAGTATGATAGCGGTAGTAGCAATATAAACCAGTAGCAGCAAAGTGACATCAGTAGCATCAAAGTAACAGCAGTAGCAACAGAGTAACAGTACCAGCAGTGACAGCAGTAGCGGAAAAGTAACGTAGCAAGGACCACTAGGAAAATACTCGTAGGCATTGGATCGGTGATGGATGATTATGCCGGATGTTACTCATCATGCAACAGTTTTAACACTGAGACATAAGTAACTAGCTCCAGTTCGTCAATCTAATGTAGGCATGTATTCCGTATGTAGTTATACGTGCTTAGGGAAAAGAACTTGCATAACATCAATTGTCCATCCCACCCGTGGCAGCGGGGTCCTAATGGAAACTACGAGATATTAAGGTTCTCCTTTTAATAAAGAACCGGACCAACGCATTAACACTTGGTGAATACATGAGCTCCTCGTACTATGGTCATCTCCTGGAGTGGTTCCGGCTATTGTCACTCCGGGGTTGCCGGGTCATAACACATAGTAGGTTACTACAACTTGCAAGATAGGATCTAAAACACACATATATTGGCGACAACATAATAGGTTCAGATCTGAAAGCATGGCACTCGGGCCCTGGTGACAAGCACTAAGCATGGCAAACTAGTAGCAACAACAATCTCAGAACATAGTGGATACTAGGGATTAATCCCCATCAAAACTAACTTGATTACATGATAGATCTCGTCCAACCCATCACCGTCCAGCAAGCCTACGACGAGATTACTCAACAACGGTGAAGAGCATCATGGAATTGGCGATGAAGGAAGGTTGGTGATGACGATGGCGATGATCTCCCCTCTCTGGAGCCCAGAACGGACTCCAGATCTGCCCTCCAAAGGAATAACAGGAGGTGGTGGCCCCTCCATATCGTAAAACGGACTAAATATAGCTGGATTTAGAGGTGGCCAAGGGGGGCCAGGGGGGCGCCTGGTGGGCTTGTAGTCTCACAGCTCCATTATTTTTCATAAATACCACAAAAATTCTCCGTAAATTTTCAAGTCATTCCGAAAACTTTTATTTCTGCGCAAAAACAACACCATGGCAATTCTGCTGAAAACAACGTTAGTCCGGGTTAGTTCCATTCAAATCATGCAAATTAGAGTTCAAAACAAGGGCAAAAGAGTTCAGAAAAGTAGATACGACGGAGATGTATCAACTCCCCCAAGCTTAAGGCCTTGCTTGTCCTTAAGAATTTCAGTTGACAAACTGAAAGAGACAAAAGAAAAACTTTTACGAACTATGTTTGATCTTGTTGTTGCAACTATGTCTAACTCATAACCAGAATTTCAGCAAGATCACAAGCAAACCACATAAGCAAATGACATCTAGGTCTCACGGTAAACTCATATCAATGGCATAATCAACTAGAGAGCAAATAATAATAAGTCTTAAACATCAACACTTCAATCAAAACAACATGAAGCAGTACGAACAGATGGTATCTCGCTAGCTCTTTCTAAGACCGCAAAACATAAATGTAGAGCACCTTCAAAGACCAAGGGCTGACTAAACATTGTAATTCATGGAAAAGAAGATCCAGTCATAGTCATACTCAACATAGTTAAAAGCAAAGCATAAACATGACAGAGGTGCTCTCTAATTCGTGCTTTTACAAGAGCAGGATGACTAACCAGGAACATAAATAGACAGGCCCTTTGCAGAGGTGCCAGAGCTCAAGCTTTGAAAACAGAGATAATAATTTTGGGTGGCATACTTTCATTGTTAAGGCAATGACTAAGAGTTCTCACCATCTTCCACGCTACACATGCTATAGGCGGTTCCCAAACAGAAAAGTAAAGTTTTGACTCTCACACAACCAATGAATCACACCACGACTAGCCGAATCCTCGGGTGTCGTCCATACCAACAACAATCATGGGGGAGTTTTGTTTGCAATTATCTTTTCGATTTGAGAATGGAACTGGGAATTGCAATTACCGGCCCCTTTCTCGTGAATGATAGTGAATAAACACATATCGAGAATAACATGCCTAGGATGGAAGATACTGATAGCCCCGTGTCACCACATGAGCGGTTCAGGCATGCAAAGCAGATTATTTCTTGAAGGTTTAGAGAGTGGCACATGCAAATTTACTTGGAACGACAGGTAGATACCGCATATAGGTACGTATGGTGGACTCATATGGAACAACTTTGGGTTTATGGAAGTGGATGCACAAGCAGTATTCCTGCTTAGTACAAGTGAAGGCTAGCAAAAGACTGGGAAGCGACCAACTAGAGAGCGACAACAGTCATCAAAATACATTGAGATTAACTAACATTGAGTGCAAGCATGAGTAGGACATAAATCACCATCAGCATGAACATCATAGAGGCTATGTTGATTTTGTTTCAACTACATGCGTGAACATGTGCCAAGTCAAGCCACTTGAATCATTCAAAGGAGGATACCATCCTATCATACTACATCATAGTCATCTCAAAATTCATGTTGGCATCCAAGACAAACCATTATAAGCTCCTAGCTAATTAAGCATGGCATCAACAACTATGATCTCTAAGTTGTCATTACAAACATGTTTCTCTCACAACAAAGCGGAATCGAGAATGATGAGCTAGTCATATTTACAAAAACAAAATAGATCGAGTTCATACCAGCTTTTCCAGGCTTAGTCACTTCATCATATATCGTCATTATTTCCATTCACTTGCACGACCGACCGATGTGAACAATAATAAGAGTGCTCATGCATTGGACTACGCTGGAATCTGCAGGCAAACACAAAGGAGAAGACAAAGTAATATGGCTCTTTGATAGCTAAACAGGTATGCATGCGAGAGCCACTAAACATTATAACCATTATCTTCTACCTTGACCCAAAGAAAAAGAAAATTGTTTACACAGGAAAGCTCCCAACAAGCAAAAGAAGAAAAGAAAATCTTTGGGGTTTTCTCAAACTAGACAGACACACGAAAAGAAAAGGAGAAAAATAAAATAAGCTAGCATGGATGATACAGTGGTAAAGTGTGAACACCGACGAACACAGTGAAATCATAAGCGAGAATGTAAAGTCGGTGAGAAACACGTACTCCCCCAAGCTTAGGCTTTTGGCCTAAGTTGGTCTACTCCGAAGGAGGGAAATAACCAGCTCCGGGGTACTCCAGAGTGGACTGAGAATGCCACTGTTGTGTGAGCTCCTCTGGCGCCCACTGATAAACTGGCGTCTGGTACTCGATTGGTGGCTCGGGCACGGTCACCTGCGGTTGGGCTAAGCTCCAATATGCGTAGATGTCCGAGGGCATTATAATGTACCTGCCTGCATGAAGATTGAACAAATAAGGAGCAGGCAAAGTAATAGTCTCACGAGTACCCTGACTAAATACTAGGTTATAAATCATCCTTCTATTTATATCTCTATCAAGAAAGTCATGGCGAACCATGCTATCGTAATCTAGATATCTCTCAGGAAGAAGAATCATGCTCGTCCAGTCTAATAGGTATCGCAAAATGTCTAGCAAGAAGGGTAGCATAGATAAGTCCATCGACAACACCTTTAGAACGGTTCGTGTTCAACCGTTGAGCTACTATTGCGCCCAAGCTATAAGTTTTATCATTATAAAGGGCTTCGCGCAAGACCGCAAGATCTGGGGAGCTAAGGGACCCAGCTTTCCCACGGAGAATGAAACATTTTCCTACGAATAATGAGAAGTACCGAAGCAAGGGAAAATGTATGCTAGCAGCTCCAGTGCAAGACACTCCTCTCTCCTCTCCTACAACAATTGTATCTATGAAGGCCTCCAAGTCCCGTGGACAAGGTTCATGAATATCCCCAACAAAAGGCAATTTGCAAACATTGCAATAATCTAGGAGTGACATGCGCTCGGGGATATCATATAATTTGAACACAACCATAGGAGGATTCTTCCTAGGATAGAAGTTAGAGCTTTACACGAAGATATTTAGTGAGGAGGAGGTATTGCGGACACTTATCTTCAACGAAGGCGGTAAGGCCTACGTTCTCCACCAAGTGATAAAAGTCCTCATAAAGTCCGGCGGCGTGTAAGAACACATCGCTTGGCCACTCGCACACTCGAACTTCTGCGGAGAAACTTTTTTTTCAGGGTACTTTTTTACGGGACGCTAAGACAGAAAACAGGGAAAACTAAACTAAACCTATCATTTTTCTTCTAAGAAACCGAAGGTGAAAGCTTGGAACGGAGGTTTGTGACTCCTCGATTCATCCATCTCATGGTCATAGAAAGAAATCCGTTAATGAGGTTGATCAAGTCTCCTTGACAAACTTTTTTGAATCGCAAAAGAGAACGGAGAATTTTCGAATAGTCAGTAGGTTACCTCAATGGGGATGTGTATCTCCCCAACAAGCAAATCATACTACATCTTAACAGGAGGAATAGGGCATTCAAAGCTCCCAATAAGAATCGATGATGTTTTTTTGATAGCATTGATGCAATGTACTCGATATTGTTTCTTCGGGAAGTGCACCGTATGCTCATTACCGTTGACATGGAAAGTGGCATTGCCTTTGTTGCAATCTATAACAGCCCCTGCGGTGTTTAAAAAGGGTCTTCCAAGGATGACCGCCATGGCATCATCCTCGGGAATATCCAGGATAACAAAGTCTGTTAAGATAGTGACATTGGAAACCACAACAGGAACATCCTCGCAAATGCCGATAGGTAAAGCAGTTGATTTGTCGTCCATTTGCAGAGAGATTTCAGTGGGCGTCAACTTATCCAGTTCAAGTCTACGATAAAGAGAGAGAGGCATAACACTAACACTGGCTCCAAGGTCGCATAAAGCAGTTCTAACGTAGTTCCCTTTAATAGAGCAAGGTATAGTGGGCATACCGGGATCACCTAGTTTCTTAGGAGTTCCACCCTTGAGGGTATAGTTAGGAAGCATGGTGGAAATCTCAACCTCAGGTATTGTAGCGACCTGACTCAAAACGATTCAAGCCTCTGTGTTTCTGTGCCATCCCTGGATCAGTATGCTAGCACACACAGTACATCAATGTATATATCAAAGTGCAATCAAATGTAAATAGCGTAAAACTGATATATACCTTAAATATTTCAGCGGAAGCAGTCAAGGGAGTGAAGTCCCAATAAACACCAACGGCAAGTTGAGTGTAGTCCGTAACCCTGAATCGTACTCTTACACGTCGAAGAAAAATATCTGCAACATAAGACGTTGCAGCCGTGTAGGTCAGCATATTGAATATGCCCGCAAGTCACATAAGAGAGAGGTGAAAAGTAATCATCTATACTATATGCATATATGGAAGGTGGGGCTATAAGTTTTTAGCGAAAAAGCAAGTTTTCTCCTACATCAAGAGAGGGCTAAAAGCAAAATGTTACTACATTGTTGGTTGTTAACGAGATGGTTCCACCAACCAATTCTCGTACCCATGTTGTCAATAATAACCACATCAATATTATTATTTGTGTTGAGAATTTCAGATAACCTCAGTTCCTTTGGCTCCAGTTGTCCATGACCGTGGACACAGCTAATCGATTAGGTTTGAGTACTCTGCAGAGTTTTGCACACGTTCCACACAAGATTTGATCGCCTCCATGTATGTCCTCGCACTTCAGGGTGTTTGAAGACCGGATGATCAAAACGTGGTCTTTCAACGAGTCCCTCTGAATCCCTGTCGGTGCCCATCCAATCCCATCGTTCTTCTACATCTGCTAGCACCGCCTGTCCAGAGTCGCCGCGTTGTCCAACCAAGCCAGAGCCCATAATGACTTGTTGCTGTGCAGGTAAGCCTTGGGTCTTGAAAATATCTGTTCGTCTCTTTGAGCATGGGTGAAGCTTTCTGCAAGATGTCATGGCCGTCTCTAGCATCCCGGGTCATCCACTGGTTTCTCCGGAGAGCCGATCAACCGTGCTTCACCCAGAGTTGCATTGCATCATGAGGTCTTGAAAAGTCTTAACTTAACCGGTCTTGGTTATTAAATTATTCTCGCATCACTCGTGATAAACTCTCAAACAGAATCCCGTCTACTCAAGCATAGCAATATGAAATTTGTCGTCCCGGGCCAAGTAACGGGGTTATTGGGTGCCTACCACATGATACTACAATATGTAACCATAATTTCCAAGTACCTACTCAGCATGCAAATTGGGCATAGGATGGTAGAACTACGATGCAATAAAACATAGGTGATACATGATCAAATGACTTGCCTGGCGATGTTGACGAAGAAGAATTTCTCGGGAAATAACTTGATAGACTACTCATCACTCTTCGATGAAATCTATATAACAAACATATCATTCACATAAGCACTCATACTAGCAATCATTCTAGCAATCAAAACAAAGGAGAGAGTGAATAAAAATCCGAAGGAACTTCAAATAGGACTTGGGAGTCTTCTACTACGTCGAACACTAAGTAGTTTTTGTCTAACAGAAAATAAAATACTTAAATAAGAGGGAACTAAGATCAAATAAAGTATTTTTTCACAAAACTATTTGAAGGTAATTCCAAACGGGATTCGAAACAGTAGAGAAACCAATTGCAAGTTATTAGGGAACTAGAATTGATTTCATGATAACATATAAAAATAAAAATAAAAACTGGTTGCAAACCTACATGTAACTAACAGAAACAAAACATAATATTTCTGAAATGTAAAAGAAAAATAATTTAAAAACAATTATAGAAAAGGAAATAGCCCTAATCCTAAAAGAGGTGAAACAGAAATTGTTTCCCAAGAAACAATGAGCTAAAATACTCAAATAATTGTGAAATTTTTCCATTGATAACTAAGATCACTAGTGATCAGTAGCAAAAAGAATCAAATTAAAATCTATTTCTAAACTCCTGGAATAAGCAAAACAAGGTTTGAACTAAATCTGATCTAATTCAAATTTGAAAATTTCAAAGATAGACAAATTATATGTTTTTACAAACTACAGAAAAATTGTGATCTACTGGAACAAGTTTCAACTCCATCAGAATTCGGGGATAACTAGCAAACGGCCGATACTTAAGTAAAACCTTCCGGCTAAATTTAAGGGAGACAGAAAACCGTTCGGTTCTTTAATATAAACCGAAGGGGTAAGTTGCTTTTAATATACACTGTTGGATCTAGATCTAACGGTAAAACTATACAAAACAAAACAAACAAAAGAAAAAAAAGAAAGGAAGGAGGAGTTACCTGCGCCCCTGGCTTGCAGCGATGGCAGGGAGGACGGTGGCGTGGAGGGGCTTCTCCGGTGAGGGGGGGTCGCCGTCGAGGGTGGGGAAGGGCGGCTCCGGCGTGGGGAGGGGTCGGAGGAGGAGGGGGCACTTGGGGAGGGGGCGAGGGAGTCCCTGGGGGAGGCGAGGGAGAAGCAGGGGCTTCCTGGTTATGGGGCGATGTGGAGGTCCTGGAGGGGGCAGTAGGGGCCAGCGGGTGAGGTGGGCGCGACGGGGTGCAGCTGGGTAGGGGGGGTGGCGCAGGAGGCCAAGGGGTGGAGGTGGCGTGGCCTGGTGATGTAGGTGCGACGGGAGAGCTCCTGGTGAGCTTCGACGAGGCAGGGAAAGTGATGGTGGTGGCGGGGTGCCTATAGGCAGGGAGAAGATGAGTTTCCTAGGGGAACGGAACGAGGAGGGGTAGGGCATTCTTATAGGGGTGGTGGGAGTCACGGGAAGGCTATGGAGCTCGCGAAATCCGGAGGGGAAGCTTCCTCGGAAGCTTCTGCCATGGCTACAGAAGGCAAGTGACGAGAGGAAGAAGAAGGTGGGGATATGGGCGAGATGACGTTCCCTAAAGTGGCCCGGTAACCTTCCTAAATAAAAGATCACTTTCCATTTTTATTAAAACGGGAATTAAAACATTTAAAAGGACAAGGAATATTCCTCGGAATATAGGGTAATATATATTAAAATCTTCAGAAAAACAAATCCAAAAAGATGGGCATTTTTCCACGACCAAAATGAAAAACTTAAAAAAAATGTTTTTTCAGAAAATCCCCTAAGGCTTTATTTTCTTTTTGCAAATAATTTTCAAATAAAAATTTGTTTTTTCTTGGCTCAAATATTTTTCAAAAATACCCCTAATTTTGGGAGGGTCATTTTCCTCCGCTCTTTCTTGCTTGCAAGAATTTATTTTCGGGGTATTTCTAGGGGAAGAAAAATAAAGAAGCAAGGGCAAAAGTTTGAAGGAATTCAAATGCAAAACTTCGTTCAAATTCTTTATAGTTGAAGAAGTCATGTCATCTTCTCTCATTTCTTTTAATTTGATGAATTTGAATTTATCGGAGATGGGGAAAGTCATTTTATTCCCTCTCATTCAAAAGTTTTTGAAAAGTTTCAAATTTCACTCAAGTTTCAATCACTCAAGAAAACAAACAAACAATCTAATAATTATATTAACATTCCAAAATTTGAGAGACAGAAAACCGTTCGGTTCTTTAATATAAACCGAAGGGGTAAGTTGCTTTTAATATACACGTTTGGATCTTGATCTAACGGTAAAACTATACAAAACAAAACAAACAAAAGAAAAAAAAGAAAGGAAGGAGGAGTTACCTACGCCCCTGGCTTGCAGCGATGGCAGGGAGGACGGTGGCGTGGAGGGGCTTCTCCGGCGAGGGGGGATCGCCGGCGAGGGTGGGGAAGGGCGGCTCCGGCGTGGGGAGGGGTCGGAGGAGGAGGGGGCACTTGGGGAGGGGGGGCGAGGGAGTCCCTCGGGGGAGGTGAGGGAGAAGCAGGGGCTTCCTGGTCGTGGGGCGATGTGGAGCTCCTCGAGGGGGCAGTAGGGGCGACGGCGTGAGGTGGGCGCGACGGCGTGCAGCTGGGTAGGGGGGGTGGCGCAGGAAGCCAAGGGGTGGAGGTGGCGTGGCCTGGTGATGTAGGTGCGGCGGGAGAGCTCCTAGTGAGCTTCGGCGAGGCAGGGAAAGTGATGGTGGTGGCGGGGTGCCTATAGGCAGGGAGAAGATGAGTTTCCTAGGGGAACAGAACGAGGAGGGGTAGGGCATTCTTATAGGGGTGGTGGGAGTCACGGGAAGGCAATGGAGCTCGCGAAATCCGGAGGGGAAGCTTCCTCGGAAGCTTCTGCCATGGCTACAGAAGGCAAGTGACGAGAGGAAGAAGAAGGTGGGGATATGGGCGAGATGACGTTCCCTAAAGTGGCCCAGTAACCTTCCTAAATAAAAGATCACTTTCCATTTTTATTAAAATGGGAATTAAAACATTTAAAAGGAAAAGGAATATTCCTTGGAATATAGGGTAATATATATTAAAATCTTCAGAAAAACAAATCCAAAAAGATGGGCATTTTTCCACGACCAAAATGAAAAACTTAAAAAAATGTTTTTTCAGAAAATCCCCTAAGGCTTTATTTTCTTTTTGCAAATAATTTTCAAATAATTTTTTTTTCTTGGCTCAAATATTTTTCAAAAATACCCCTGATTTTGGGAGGGTCATTTTCCTCCGCTCTTTCTTGCTTGCAAGAATTTATTTCCGGGGTATTTCTGGGGGAAGAAAAATAAAGAAGCAAGGGCAAAAGTTGAAGAAGTCATGTCATCTTCTCTCATTTCTTTTAATTGGATGAATTTGAATTTATCGGAGATGGGGAAAGTCATTTTATTCCCTCTCATTCAAAAGTTTTTGAAAAGTTTCAAATTTCACTCAAGTTTCAATCACTCAAGAAAACAAACAAACAATCTAATAATTATATTAGCATTCCAAAATTTGGGATGTTACAAACCTACCACACTTAAAATGAATCTCGTCCTCGAGATTCGAAAGGGCTGGAGAGAAAAGGTTAGGGTTTGGGGGTCTTCTAACAATCCAATCTCCTGCAAAGTGGGATGCTACCACACTAAAAATGAAGATTACTCGTCCCTCAAAATGTTTTAACGATCCTCTGGGGTTTTGGCAACTGACTTCGCACAGTCTTCATATTAAATCCTTTGGTGATGCTCTCCCGTTATATTCATAACATTTTCCATCAAAATCGAGGGTTCCCCTGTGGATATAAGCTTCTTCTCTTACTGGGTCTTCTTTAACTCACAGTCTCGTGATCAATTCTAAATAACCTATCGATGATTCTCATGGTGGTCTACCATTTGTGGCTATCCTGCAGAGAGAGGGGTCTTGGTTTCATCCTCAGCGTAAAATTTCCTACGTGTGACAACAAGTGCCATGTACATTGGGCTTTCCTCATACCATTCTAAGGCTTAAACAAAAGCTTCAAAGAACGTCGTCTCTCACTATGGGTAAGTCTCTCAGATTTACCATTTCAAATAGCAACAGAATGATAATCGTAAGTCGTCATGGTAGCCAAGCCATGTCGCACTGAAATCATTACCTTGTATAAGGCTTAGTGAATCTCGTATTCTAACACTTCGGCATCCTCACAAGCATTGCAGAATTTCTCTTGTCCACGAATGAAGTTCGGATAATCCATTGGTTCTGCAAGCTGAACAAAACATCTATCGTATCTTCACAACTCTCTGGCTTTCGTATGTTCCTAAGAAAACGTTTGCTGATCCATCATAGCTTCTTCCATAAATCATATTCA
This sequence comes from Hordeum vulgare subsp. vulgare, assembly GCF_904849725.1. Classification (NCBI taxonomy): domain Eukaryota; kingdom Viridiplantae; phylum Streptophyta; class Magnoliopsida; order Poales; family Poaceae; genus Hordeum; species Hordeum vulgare. Next base: position 327,701,807 of record NC_058524.1, on the reverse strand, counting down.
TTTCATAATCAATCCTTTATTACATCCTTGCTTTCTTCAAAATTCTAACTCAAAAGTAATTTATTACAAATGCTGCCATCCACATTGTTCGGTATGGTCAAGCATTTCTGCCAACTTTATTCATCTATCTCTCTTGGGGGTACTTTAGTTCCTCTCGAACTTTCCGAGGTGCTCCTTGAAATCATCCATCTTTCGCTTCATCATGGTGGTCATGAGCTTCATCTCCATCATCTCCGCATGCACTTCACTCAGGTATTCCTGGGTATGACGGAGTCTTGCTTCAAGTATTTCTCCAATCTGACGTATGGCTTCCATGGCAGCTTCACGAATAGCATAAAAGAAGGTTGCTCGTGGTACACGTGAAATGAAAAAGTATTGCCCCATAGTCTTTGGACAAACTCCTTTCACATGGTGGAGGTGTACTTCCACATACCAAAGTTCTACTCCACTTTCCATGAATGGGTAGCCTTTGTAGATTGCATCTCCTTCAAGATGAATGTGCTTCATCATGTCATTTAGGATTTTCACGCAATCATGATCACTGGTCAGGGTCATGATCGTTTCTGGGCCCTTTAGGAATGACTCGTAGAGAGTTGTCATCTGCAGGTGTAAGTAAATAGGTACTCAGAGGAATGTATGTGTCTCCTTGGTAATCATGGTACATTCCTACTCAGTGGATCCTATGGGGTTTACCGATTACTACCACACTTAAATGAATTATACTCATGCCTGCATAGACCATATTTTTTCATATCCTCATAATTGTTCAGAGATCTTTGTTCGAAGAGAAACAACGCATACAGTTTCAGCATAGGCAATCATGAGACAAGAAATTCCATTTATTCATGATGTTATTACAATCTCAGGGACTTCTGTGACAAAAATTTTCACTCCATGATTTCATGAAAAACAAGAGTTCTTCAGATTACACTAATTGTCGCGGTCAAAACTTGACTACTCGTTTTTAGCTTTCTTCCTTTGTGGACAATCGCGAGCAAAATGTCCTGCTTCCTTGCAACGAAAGTAAATGAGTTCTGACAAGTCTCGAGGCGTCGTAGTGTTTGCTTTTACTCCTTGGGTTTCCGGCTTCCTTCCTGAGCACATGTATTTGTGGTGGCCAAATTCCATACACTTGTAACATCTGACATGACTCAGGTCTATATCTACAGAGATTTGGGTCTTCCGAGGGTACTTTTTCTTCTTTCCAGACTCCTTTATTTTGGCCAGTTCTTCTATTTCAAGTGGATCAATCTCCACTTTTTCCGTCGGGAAGTTTCCCAGATACTCTTGGCTTCCCTTCGTGCAATCCTGTGAATAATGTCCTTCTCCACATGAGTAGCATGCATTGGAGAAAAATCTGGTCAGACCTTGTCCATCAGGGTCTTCAATATTTTCGTTCATCACCGGTTCTTCTAGAATCTTCTTCTTGAGTGTTTCCTTCACTGCATCTTTCTGCTGCTTGACAACTTGTTGCACCTTGGGGTAAATGTGACACTGAGCTGGGTAGTGGGTGGTTCCTTCACAAAGGAAACAAGTCACCTGACTACTTGGGCACTCCTCAACTAGGTGATTTTCTTCACAATGAGTGCATCCATCCGAATGTTCTTCCTGGGTGTGTCCTATTTCTCCAGAGATCTTGCATGCACAGGTCTTCTCCTTCGGATTATCATAGCACTTCTGAATAAGACGGGATCTTAACAGGGTGTTCTTGAATTCGTCCCAAGTTTCTGCTCCACTAAATCCTTGTATGGCATGGTGCATTTTCCACCAGATTGCAGCACTTCGGGGAAAGTACTGGCGAGCGTGTTCCACTTCATATTTCCTTGAGATCAAGTTGCTCCCGAAGTGGTTCTCCATGTTTTGAATCCATATATCAGCCTCCAGCGGGGTCATTGGTCCAGAGACTACAAGTCCAGCTTCATACTCCATCTGGTAGGGTTGAGGTTTTGGGGATGAGACGGGTAAGAGAGGGAGAGAGATACACACAATACAAACAATATTTTTGAGAATAGGTTTTATTTGTGGCCGTCGGAAAACACACACCAATGACGGCTCACAAATCATCGTAACTAACGTGGGTATATAACAGGGGTTTGGACTTCTAATGGTCATATAAATATACGAACGTTTTGGGGTCTTCAAGTTCTTCGGGTCTTGAGAGTCTTCAATTGGTGTAGCTTCAATTGCATGATGAAATCCTCTTTACTTTGAAGTAGAACTCCGTTGATTCTTCATGAGGTCAAAGGGGTAAGGGTATTGTCTAACTATTTGAGGTGAGAGAGAACATTCGATGATATCAGAAGAGATGAGAAGTAAAAGGTGTTGTTGAAAATAAAAAATTTCAGAGATCCTTTCCTAAGAAATTTCTAGTATCTAGGGTCACATCCTACAGTCAACATGTGCTCTGATACCATTTCTGTAGCGACCCGACTCAAAACGAGTCAAGCCTCTGTGTTTCTGTGCCATCCCTGGATCAGTATGTTGGCACATAGTACATCAATGTATATATCAAAGTGCAATCACATGTAAATAGCGTAAAACTGATATATACCTTAAATATTTCAGCGGAAGCAGTCAAGGGAGTGGAGTCCCAATAAACACCCACGGCAAGTTGAGTGTAGACCGTAACCCTGAATCGCACTCTTACTCGTCGAAGAAAAATATCTGCAACATAAGACGTTGCAGCCGTGTAGGTCAGCATATTGAATATGCCGGCAAGTCACATAAGAGAGGGGTGAAAAGTAATCATCTATACTATATGCATATATGGCAGGTGGGGCTATAAGTTTTTAGCGAAAAAGCAAGTTTTCTCCTACATCAAGAGAGGGCTAAAAGCAAAATGTTACTACATTGTTGGTTGTTAACGAGATGGTTCCACCAACCAATTCCCGTACCCATGTTGTCAATAATACCCACATCAATATTATTATTTGTGTTGAGAATTTCAGATAACCTTAGTTCCTTTGGCTCAAGTTGTCCATGACCGTGGACACGGCTAATCGATTTGGTTTGAGTACTCTGCAGAGTTTTGCACACGTTCCCCACAAAATTTGATCGCCTCCGTGTATGTCCTCGCACTTCAGGGTGTTTGAAGACCGGATGATCAAAACATGGTCTTTCAACGGGTCCCTCTGAATCCCTGTCGGTGCCCATCCAATCCTATCGTTCTTCTACATCTGCTAGCACCGCCTGTCCAGAGTTGCCGCGTTGTCCAACCAAGCCAGAGCCCATAATGACTTGTGGCTGTGCAGGTAAGCTTTGGGTCTTGAAAATATCCGTCCGTCTCTTTGAGCCTCGGTGAAGCTTTCCGCAAGATGTCATGGCCGTCTCCAGCATCCCGGGTCATCCACTGGTTTCTCCAGGGAGCCGATCAACCGTCCTTCACCCAGAGTTGCATTGCATCATGAGGTCTTGAAAAGTCTTGACTTAACCGGTCTTGGTTATTAAATTATTCTCGCATCACTCGTTATAAACTCTCAACCAGAATCCCGTCTACTCAAGCATATCAATATGAAATTTGTCGTCCCGGGCCAAGTAACGGGATTGTTGGGTGCCTACCACATGATACTACAATATGTAACCTTAATTTCCAAGTACCTACTCAGCATGCAAATTGGGCATAGGATGGTAGAACTACGATGCAATAAAACATTGGTGATACATGATCAAATGACTTGCCTGGCGATTTTGACGAAGAAGAATTTCTCGAGAAATAACTTGATAGACTACTCGTCACTCTCCGATGAAATCTATATAACAAACATATCATTCACATAAGCACTCATACTACCAATCATTCTAGCAATCAAAACAAAGGAGAGAGTGAATAAGAATCCGAAGGAACTTTAAATAGGACTAGGGAGTCTTCTACTACGTCCAACACTGAGTAGTTTTGGTCTAACAGAAAATAAAATACTTAAATAAAAGGGAACTAAGATAAAATAAAGTATTTTTTCACAAAACTATTTGAAGGTATTTCCAAACGGGATTCGAAACAGTAGAGAAACCAATTGCAAGTTATTAGGGAAGTAGAATAGATTTCATGATAACATATAAAAATAAAAATCAAAACATGTTGCAAACCTACATGTAACTAACAGAAACAAAACATAATATTTCTGAAATGTAAAAGAAAAATAATTTAAAAACAATTATAGAAAAGGAAATAGCCCTAATCCTAAAAGAGGTGAAACAGAAATTGTTTCCCAAGAAACAATGAGCTAAAATACTCAAATAATTGTGAAATTTTTCCATTGATAACTAAGATCACTAGTGATCAGTAGCAAAAAGAATCAAATTAAAATCTATTTCTAAACTCCTGGAATAAGCAAAACAAGGTTTGAACTAAATCTGATCTAATTCAAATTTGAAAATTTCAAAGATAGACAAATTATATGTTTTTACAAACTACAGAAAAATTGTGATCTACTGGAACAAGTTTCAACTCCATCAGAATTCGGGATCAAAAGCTATGATTAAAACAAGATTGGAACTTTCTCTGTTTTGGAATTAAAACAGAAAAAGAAAAAAAACTGATTTGTGAACAGGGGCTCCACGTGGCATCTTCTGGTTGGCCTAGGTGGTGCGTGCTGCGGGGATAACTAGCAAACGGCCGATACTTAAGTAAAACCTTCCGGCTAAATTTAAGGGAGACAGAAAACCGTTCGGTTCTTTAATAAAAACCGAAGGGGTAAGTTGGTTTCAATATACACGGTTGGATCTAGATCTAACGGTAAAACTATACAAAACAAAACAAACAAAAGAAAAAAAAAAGGAAGGAGGAGTTACCTGCGCCCCTGGCTTGCAGCAACGGCAGGGAGGACGGTGGCGTGGAGGGGCTTCTCCGGCGAGGGGGGGTCGTCGGCGAGGGTGGGGAAGGGCGGCTCCGGCATGGGGAGGGGTCGGAAGAGGAGGGGGCGCTTGGAGAAGGGGGGCGAGGGAGTCCCTGGGGGGAGGCGAGGGAGAAGCAGGGGCTTCCTGGTCGTGGGGCGATGTGGAGCTCCTGGAGGGGGCAGTAGGGGCGACGGGGTGAGGTGGGCGCGACGGGGTGCAGCTGGGTAGGGGGGTGGCGCGCAGGAGGCCAGGGGGTGGAGTTGGCGTGGCCTGGTGATGTAGGGGCGACGGGAGAGCTCGTGGTGAGCTTCGGCGAGGCAGGGAAAGTGATGGTGGTGGCGTGGTGCCTATTATCACGGAGAAGATGAGTTTCCTAGGGGCACGGAACGAGGAGGGGCAGGGCATTCTTATAGTGGTGGTGGGAGTCGCGGGAAGGAAATGGAGCTCGCGAAATCCGGAGGGGAAGCTTCGTGGGAAGCTTCTGCCATGGCTACACAAGGCAAGTGACGAGAGGAAGATGAAGGTGGGGATATGGGCTAAATGACGTTCCCTAAAGTGGCCGAGTAACCTTCCTAAATAAAAGATCACTTCCCATTTTTATTAAAACGGTAATTAAAACATTTAAAAGGAAAAGGAATATTCCTCGGAATATAGGGTAATATATATTCAAATCTTCAGAAAAACACATCCAAAAAGATGGGCATTTTTCCACGACCAAAATGAAAAACTTAAAAAAAATGTTTTTTCAGAAAATCCCCTTAGGCTTTATTTTCTTTTTGCAAATAATTTTCAAATAAAACTTTGCTTTTTCTTGGCTCAAATATTTTTCAAAAATGCCCCTGATTTTGGGAGGGTCATTTTCCTCCGCTCTTTCTTGCTTGCAAGAATTTATTTTCGGTGTATTTCTCGAGGAAGAAAAATAAAGAAGCAAGGGCAAAAGTATGAAGGAATTCAAATGCAAAACTCCGTTCAAATTCTTTATAGTTGAAGAAGTCATGTCATCTTCTCTCCTTGCTTTTAATTGGATGAATTTGAATTTATCGGAGATGGGGAAAGTCATTTTATTCCCTCTCATTCAAAAGTTTTTGAAAAGTTTCAAATTTCACTCAAGTTTCAATCACTCAAGAAAACAAACAAACAATCTAATAATTATATTAACATTCCAAAATTTGGGATGTTACATGTATCCTCCTCTTATTAGTCACAATATCCTTCATGTACTTAGCATACGGAGACATTTTTGGCATATCTGTCAAACGCATTTGCAGAAAGACAGGTCTAATCATTTCAACAAAGCGCTCAAAATCCTCGCCTTCCTTTTTCTTGGATGGTTTGGGAGGAAAGGGCATGGGTTTATGAACCCATGGTTCCCTTTCTTTACCATGCTTCCTAGCAATGAAGTCATTCTTATCATATCTCCTAGTCTTAGGCTGTGGGTTATCAAGATCAACAGGTTCAATATCCACATCCTTATCATTGCTAGGTCGAGCACCATCATGAACATCACTATTGATATTATCATTAGGCTCATGTTCATCACCAGATTGTGTTTCAGCATCACATCGAGAGACATCGTTTGGACTCTCAGCTGTAGCAACAATAGGGTTGCTAGCGTGCAGGTTCCTATCATCTTTCTTCTTCTTTCTAGGATGACTAGGTGGATCAGTGCTAACTCCTTGAGGATCTTGTTCAATTCTCTTAGGATGACCCTCAGGATACAAAGGTTCTTGGGTCATTCTACCTCCTCTAGTGATGACTCTGACAGAATTGTCATTCAACTCATTGAGCAAGTCATTATGAGCTTTATGTACTTGTTCTACCTGAGTAGTAACCATAGAGGCATGTTTACTCAGAAGTTTAAGATCATTGACATTTTTGTCCACACAAGCACTTAAATGAGTAAGCATACGAGCATTCTGTTCCAATTGTGTGCTAACATAATCATTGAAACTCTATTGTTTGGCAACAAAGTTATCAAATTCATCCAGGCATAAGCTAATAGGTTTCTCAAAAGGAATATCACTCTCATCAAACCTACGCAGAGAATTAACTTCTACTACCTGTATCGGGTTATCAAGACCATGGA
>NC_058524.1:327669888-327684888 GCF_904849725.1 Hordeum vulgare subsp. vulgare | reverse complement strand
CGACAACAACGACAACAACAACAAAAACAACAAAAACAACAACAACAACTACTACTACTACTACTACAACAGCAATGAGCACGACGATGACGATGATGACGACGACAACGATGACAACAACGACAACAATGAAAATGACGAGAACAACGACAACAACGACAAGAACATCAAGAATGACAACAGCGACAACAACAACAACACAACAACAACAACAATAACAACAACAACAAAGACAACAACAACGACGACAATGACGACGAGGATGACAAGAACAACGACAATGACGAGAACAACGACAACAACAACAACAATAACAACAATAACGATGACAACAGCGGCAACAATGACAACAACAACAACAACAACGACAACAACAATAACAACAACAACAACAAAAAGGAAGATGACGATGACGACGACAACAACGACAACAACAACAACAACAACAACCACGACAACCACAATGACGACGACGACGATGATAACAACGACAGTGACAAGAACAAGGACAACAACAAAAACAACAACAATGATAAACAGTGATAACAACGACAACATACACATCAGCGACAACAATGACAAAACAAAAACAACGAAGACGACAATGGCTACGACACAATGGCTACGAGAACAACAACAACAAGAACAACAACAACAACGACGACAAAACAACAACAACAACGATGACAACATCGACAACAAGGACAACAATGAAAAAAACAAAAATAACAACAAGCCGACAATGACGGCAACAACGGCGACAACAACGAAAACATTGACAACAACGAAAACAACAACAACAACAACGACGACGACGACAATGACGACAACAACGACAACGACGAGAACAATGACAACAACAACAAAACAACAACAACAATAACAACAACGACAACGACGACGACGACAAACAACAACGACAACGACGACGACGAAAAACAACGACGACAACAACCACAGGAACAACAACAATCATGATGATGACGAAGATGACGACGATAACAATGATAAGTTCGCCAACAATGACGACAATTACGATGGTGACGACGATGACGACGAGGAGGATGAAAACAAAAACAACAGAAGCAGCGGCAACAACAACAACAACAACAACAACAACAACAATAACAACAACAACGATGACGACAACGAAGACGACGACAACAACAACGACCATGACGAGAACAACGACAACAACGACAACAAGAACACCACCACCAACAACAACAACAACAAAAACCACGACAACGAAAACAACGACACCAACGATCTTATCAATAACAACAAGACCAACAACAACAACAACAACAACAACAACAACAACAACAACAACAACAACAACAACAACAACAACGACGACGACGACGACGACGACGACAACGACGATGACGATTACAACAACAAGAACAACAACAACAACAACAACAACGTTAATCACGACGATGTCGAAGACGACGACAATCACAATGTCAATGACAACAACGACGAGGACGTCAACGATGACGCCGATGACGATGACGACGACGACGACGACGATGATGAAGCCAATGTAGTGACCTGACTCAAGACGAGTCAAGCCTCTGTGTTTCTGTGCCATCCCTGGATCAGTATGCTGGCACACACAGTACATCAATGTATATATCAAAGTGCAATCACATGTAAATATCCTAAAACTGATATATACCTTAAATATTTCAGCGGAAGTAGTCAAGGGAGTGGAGTCCCAATAAACACCAACGGCAAGTTGAGTGTAGACCGTAACCCTGAATCGTACTCTTACTCGTCGAAGAAAAATATTTGCAACATAAGACGTTGCAGCCGTGTAGGTCAGCATATTGAATATGCCGGCAAGTCACATAAGAGAGGGCTGAAAAGTAATCATCTATACTATATGCATATATGGCAGGTGGGGCTATAAGTTTTTGGCGAAAAGCAAGTTTTCTCCAACATCAAGAGAGGGCTAAAAGCAAAATATTACTACAAAGGTTGGTTTTTAACGAGATGGTTCCGCCAACCAGTTCTCGTACCCGAGTTGTCAATAATTATCCTCATCAAATATATTTACTGGTGTTGAGAAATCCAGATAACTTCAGTTCCTTTGGCTCAAGTGGTCCATGACCGTGGACACGGCTAATCGATTAGGTTTGAGTACTCTGCAGAGTTTTGCACACGTTCCCCACAAGATTTGATCGCCTCCGAGTATGTCCTCGCACTTCAAGGTGTTTGAAGACCGGATGATCAAAACATCGTCTTTCAACGGGTCCCTCTCAATCCCTGTCGGTGCCCATCCATTCCTACAGTTCTTCTACATCTGCTAGCACCGCGTGTCCAGAGTCGCCGCGTTGTCCAACCAAGCCAGGGCCCATAGTGACTTGTGGCTGTGCAGGTAAGCCTTGGGTCTTGAAAATATCCGTCCGTCTGTTTGAGCCTGGGTGAAGCTTTCCGCAGGATGTCATGGCCGTCCCCAGCATCCCGGGTCATCCACTGGGTTCTCCAGGGAGCCGATCAACCGTCCTTCACCCAGAGTTGCATTGCGTCCGAGGTCTTGAAAATCTTGTCTTAACCGGTCTTGATTATTTAATCAACCTCGCATTACTCGTGTTATGCACTCAACCGAAATCCCGTCTACTCAAGCATAGCAATATGAAATTTGTCGTCCCGGGGCCAAGTATCGGGGTTGTTGTGTGCCTTCCACATGATACTACAATCTATACTACAATTTCCAAGTACCTAAGCAGCATGCAATTGGGCATAGGATGGTAGAACTACGATGCATAAAACATAGGTGATAGTATGATCAAAGTACCCCACTGCCCACCGCCTCTTCCCTACTGCCCCGGAGCTCCCTCTCCCCCTCGCCGGCGACGCCATCTCCTCCACCTCGCCGGTGCAAGCACTGCCCAGCCACGGCCAGTCCAGGTAGTTCTCTCTCCCTACTCTGTTATTTTTTGTTCTATTCCTAGCCATTAGATCTTAAATGGATGGTTAGATTAGAACTGAGAATACCCTTTCGGTTTAGTCCAGAAAACCAACGGTTCTTTTGTTCACTTAAGATTTAGCCAGTGGTTTTGCTAGCCATGGGACGTTTGCTCCAAAACAAGAAACAAACGTTCACCGCAGCCAACCGTAGCTTGCCACGTATACTCCTCTTTTAGTACTAGTAGCTGAAGTTTTTCTGTCAAAAATAGCAAAAACAGCAACTTTCAATCTTGTTTTGGCCACAACTTTTGATCCCGAAGTCCAATGACTTTGATTCGTTTTCCAGTAGCTCACAAATTTCCTGTAGTTTTTAAAAACATATAATTTGCCTATGTTTGAATTTTTCAAATATAAGTTAGATCAGATTTAGTTTAAACCTTGTTCTGCCTATTCCAGGAGTTTAAAAATAGATTTTAATTTGATTCCTTTTGGTACTGATCACTAGTGATCCTATGTATCAGTGGTAAAAATTGAAAATTTGTGTGAGTATTTTAACTCATTATTTCAATTGAAACAATTTCTGTTTCACCATTTTTAGGATTTCGGCTATTTCATTTTCTACTTTTGTTTTAAAATATTTTCTTTATTATTTCAGAAAGATTATTATTGTTTGTTTATGTTAGTTAACAGTAGTTTTGCATCAAGTTCTTATTTTAGTTTTATTTGTTTTTATGAAAACAATTCTAGCTCCGTAGTAACATGCAAATGTTTTCACCATTGTTTCAAATCCCGTTTGGGAATGCTTTCAAAAGTTTTGTGAAAAAGACTTTATTTTATTTTAGTTAAACTTATATCTTAGTTCCTTGCTATTATTTTTTGTTAGACAAAACTATTTAGTGGTTGACGTAGTAGAAGACTCTGTAGTTCTATTTGAAGTTTCTTTCGGTTTCTAATTCGCTTTCTCTCTTCTGTTTGATTGCTAGAATCCTTGCTAGTATGTGTGCTTATGTGGATGATATGTTTTCTATATAGATTTCATCGGAGAGTGACGAGTAGTCTATCAAGTTATTTTCTCGAGAATTTCTTCTTCGTCAACATCACAGGCAAGTCACTTTGATCATACTATCACCTATATTTTATGCATCGTAGTTCTACCATCCTATGCCCAATTGCATGCTGCCTAGGTACTTTGAAACTTTAGTCTAGTTGTAGTATCATGTGGTAGGACCACCACAACCCCGACACTTGGCCCCGGGACGACAATTACTTAATGCTATGCTTGAGTAGACGGGTTATCGGTTGAGTGTATACCACGAGTGATGCGAGATTGATATAATAATCAAGACCGGACTAAGACAAGATTTTCAAGACCTCGGACGCAATGCAACACTAGGTGAAGGACGGTTGATCGGCTCCCTGGAAAACCCAGTGGATGCCCGGGATGCTGGAGAGGCCATGTCATCCTGCGGAAAGCTTCACCCAGGCTCAAAGAGACGGACGGATATTTTAAAGACCCAAGGCTTACCTGCACAGCCACAAGTCATTATGGGCTCTGGCTTGGTTGGACAACGCGTCGACTCTGGACAGGCGGTGCTAGCAGATGTAGACGAATGGTAGGAATGGATGGGCACCGACAGGGATTCAGAGGGACCCGTTGAAAGACCATGTTTTGATCATCCGGTCTTCGAACACCCTGAAGTGTGAGGACAAACACGGAGGCGATCAAATCTTGTGGGGAACGTGTGGAAAACTCTGCAGAGTACTCAAACCTAATCGATTAGCCGTGTCCACGGTCATGGACGACTTGAGCCAAAGGAACTGAAGTTATCTGAATTTCTCAACACCATTATATGTATTTGATGAGGGTAATTATTGACAACTCGGGTACGAGAACTGGTTGGCGGAACCATCTCGTTAACAACAAACATTCTAGTAACATTTTTCTTTCAACCCCTCTTGTTGTACGATGAAACTGGCTTTATGCAAAACTTAGCTCCACCGACCAAATATGCATGTAGAGATAGTTGATTATTATTTTACCCCTCTCTTATGTGACTTGCCGGCATATTCAATATGCTGACCTACACGGCTGCAACGTCTTATGTTGCAGATACTTCTCTTTGACGAGTAAGAGTACGATTCAGGGTTACGGTCTACACTCAACTTGCCATTGGTGTTTATTGGGACTCCACTCCCTTGACTGCTTCCGCTGAAATATTTAAGGTATATATCAGCTTTACTCTATTTACATGTGATTGCACTTTGATATATACATTGATCTACTGTGTGTGCCAGCATACTGATCCAGGGATGGCACAGAAACACACAGGCTTGAATCGTTTTGAGTCGGGTCGCTACAGAGATGGTATCAGAGCACATGTTGACTGTAGGACGTGCCCCTAGAAACTGGAAACTTCTTAGGATAGGATCTCTCAAAAATCTTATTTTCGAAAACACCTTTTACTTCTCATCCTTTCTGATTTCATCAATTGTTCTCTCTCACCTCAAATAGTTAGACAATACCCTTACCCCTTTGACCACATGAAGAATCAACTGAGTCCCACTTCAAAGTAAAGAGGATTTCATCATGCAGTTGAAGCTGCACCAATTGAAGACTCTCAAGACCCGAAGAATTCGAAGACCCTGAAGTGTTCGAATAATTATATGACCATTAGAAGTCCAAACCCCTTTTATATACTCACGTTAGATACGATGATTTGTGAGCCGTCATTGTGTGTGTTTTCCGACAGCCACAAATAAAACCTATTCTCAAAAATATTGTTTGTATTGTGTGTATCTCCCTCCCTCTCTTACCCGTCTCATCCCCAAAAAAACCTCAACCCTACCAGATGGAGTATGAAGCTCCACTTGTAGTCTCTGGACCAATGACCCAGCTGGAAGCTGAAATATGGATTCAGAACATGGAGAACCACTTTGGGAGCAACTTGATCTCAAGGAAGTATGAAGTGAAACACGCTCTCCAGTACTTTACCCAAAGTGCTGCAATCTGGTGGAAAATGCATCATGCCATACAAGGATTTAGTGGAGCAGAAACCTGGGACGAATTCAAGAAGACTCTGTTAAGATCCCGTCTCATTCAGAAGGGCTATGACAATCCCAAGGAGAAGACTTGTGCATGCAAGATCTGTGGAGAAATAGGACACACCCAGGAAGAACACACGGATGGATGCACTCATTGTGAAGAAAATCACCCAGCTGAGGAGTGCCCAAGTAGTGAGGTGACTTGTTTCCTTTGTGAAGGAACCACGCACTACCCAGCTCAGTGTCACATTTACCCCAAGGTACAACAAGTTGTCCAGCAGCAGAAAGAAGCAATGAAGGAAACACTCAAGAAGAAGATTCTAGAAGAGCCAGTGATGAACGAAAATATTGAAGACCCCGATGGACAAGGTCTGACCCGATTTTTCTCCAATGCATGCTACTCATGTGGAGAAGAAGGACATTATTCACAGGATTGCACGAAGAGAAGCCAAGAGTATCTGGGAAACTTCCCGACGGAAGAAGTGGAGTTTGATCCACTTGAAATAGAAGAACTGGACAAAATAAAGGAGTCCGGAAAGAAGAAAAAGTACCCTCGGAAGAACCAACTCGTTGCAGACATAGACCTGAGTCATGTCAGATGTTACAAGTGTATGAAATTTGGCCACCTCAAATACATGTGCTCAGGAAGGAAGCCGGGAACCCAAGGAGCAAAAGCAAAAGCTAAGAAACCTCGAGACTTGTCAGAACTCATTTGCTTTCGTTGCAAGGAAGCGGGACATTTTGCTAGCAATTGTCCACAAAGGAAGAAAGCTAAAAAGGAGTAGTTAAGTTTTGACCGCGACAATTAGTGTAATATGAAGAACTCTTGTTCTTCATGAGATCATGGAGTGAAATTTTTGTAACAAAAGTCCCTGAGATTGTAATAGCATCATGAATAAATGGAATTTATTGTCTCATGATTGCCTATGTTGAAAATGTATGCGTTGTTTCTCTACGAGCAAAGATCTCTGAACATTATGAGGATATGAGAAAATATGGTCTATGCAGGCATGAGTATAATTCATTTAAGTGTGGTAGTAACCAGTAAACCCACAGGATCCACTGAGTAGGAATGTACCATGATTACCAAGGAGACACATACATTCCTCTGAGTACCTATTTACTGGCACCTGCAGATGACAACTCTCTACGAGTCATTCCTCAAGGGCCCAGAAACGATCATGACCCTCACCAGTGATCATGATTACTCAAAAATCCTGAAGGACATGATGAAGCACATTCACCTTGAAGGACATGCAGTCTACAAAGGCTACCCATTCATGGAAAGTGGAGTAGAACTTTGGTACGTGGAAGTACACCTCCACCATGTGAAAGGAGTTTGTCCAAAGACTATGGGGCAATACTTTTTCATTTCACGTGTACCACAAGCAACCTTCTTTGATGCTGTTCGTGAAGCTGCCATGGAAGCCATACGTCAAATTGGAGAAATACTTGAAGCAAGACTCCGTCATACCCAGGAATACCTGAGTGAGGTACGTGCGGAGATGATGGAGATGAAGCTCAAAACCACCATGATGAAGCAAAAGATGGATGATTTCAAGGAGCACATCGGAAAGTTCGAGTGGGACTAAGTACCTCCAAGAGAGGCAGATGAATAAAGTTGGCAGAAATGCTCGACCATACCGAACCATGTGGATGGCAGCATTTGTAATAGAGTACTTTTGAATTGGGGTTTTTGATAAGAAATTAAGGATGTAATAAAGGATTGATTATGAAATGGATATGATTTATGGAAGAAGTTATGATGGATCAACAAATGTTTTCTTAGGAGCATACGAAAACCTGAGAGATGTGAAGAAACGATAGATGCTTTGTTCAGCTTGCAGAACCAATGGATTATCCGAACTTCGTTCGTGGACAAGAGAAATTCTGCAACGCTTGTGAGGATGCCCAAGTGTTAGAATGCGAGATTCGCTAAACCTTATACAGAGAAATGATTTGGGTGCGGAATGGATTGATCACCATGACGACTTACTCTTATCAATTATCTTGCTATTCGGAATGGTAAATCTCAGAGACTTACCCATAGAGAGAGACGACATTCTTTGAAGCTTTTGTTTAAGACTTAGAGTGGTATAAGAAAAGCCCATGTACATGGCATTTGTTGTCACGCGTAGGAAACTTTACGGTGAGAATGAAACCAAGACCCTCTCTCCGCAGGACAGCCACAAATGGTAGACCACCATGAGAATCATCGATTTGTTATTTAGAATTGACCACGAGACTGTCAGTTAAAAGAAGACCCAGTGATGGAAGAAGCCTATATCAACGGGAGAACATCACCAAAGGATTTAATATGAAGACTGTGCGATGTCAGTTGCCAAAACCCCAGAGGATCGTTAAAGCATTTTGAGGGACCAGTATCTCTCATTTTAAGTGTGGTAGCACCCCACCTTGCCGGAGATTGGATTTGTTAGTAGACCCCCAAACCCTAACCTTTCTTTCTAGCCTCTTCGAATCTCGAGGACGAGATTCATTTTAAGTGTGGTAGTTTTGTAACATCCCAAAATTATAAATTTTGGAATGTTAATATAATTATTAGATTGATTGTTTGTTTGTTTGCTGAGTGATTGAAACTTGTGTGAAATTTGAAACTTTCCGAAACTTTTGAATGAGAGGGAATAAAATGACTTTCCCCTTCTCCGGTAAATTCAAATTCAAGCTTTTAAAAGCAAGAGAGAAGATGACATGACTTCTTCAACTATAAAGAATTTGAACGGAGATATTTGCATTGAATTATTTTGCATTTCCAATTCCTTTTCCTCGCACGAAAAGCCCGGAGAAAAACTCTCTTGCACGCAGGAGAGATAGAGAGCGGAGGAAAATGACCCTCCAAAGTGCGGGCAAATCTCTGAAATGATTGAGCCAAGAAAAACCCAAAGTTCTTTTGCAAAAATAATTGCAAAAATAAATAAAGCAAATTTGAGAATTTCTGAAAAAACATTTTTTTCAAGTTTTTATTTTGGCTTTAAAAAATGTTATTCGAGTAGAGATTCTTTTTCTGGTTTTTCTGATATATTATACAATATATTAATATTTTGATTTACATTCTTTTTGACGTTTATATTTTCTGTTTTGGAAAGCTTTTAATTAGGAAATGTTTTTTTTCTTTTCAAACCGCCCTGGGCGTGCCTTAGCCACATGGGCCAAAACTCCCCACTCCCTGGGATTAAATCCCCTACAAACCGGAGCCCCCTCTACCCCCTCTCACTTACCCGCGGGTCCCACCCAAACTCTCTCCCCCACGTCACCTTCTCCTTCCTTTCTCTCCTCTCCTTCCTTCTTCACTGCTTCTCCCAAAACCGAGCCTCTCCCTCCCGAGCCGCACCACCAGGGATTCTCCCCGATTTTTCTCTCCTTCTCTTAACTCTCCCTCCCTCCTCTCACTGCCCAAGGGTCCCGCCGCCCGAAGCCTTCCCCTCCCTGCCACCTTTCTCCTATCTCTCCTCCTTCCTTGTTCTCTGCTCCCGCAACCGAGACCGACTCTCCCAGCCACGATTTCCTTCCCCTAGTTCTCTCTCTCCTTTCCTTACTTCCCCCTCTCCCTGGCCTATATAAAGCACTCCACCGCCGCGACCCCGTCCTCGTCCTACCCTAGCCGCCCCGCCCCTCGCCACTGCCGCTCGCCGGAGCAGCAGCAGCCCCGCTGCCCACCTCGGCCACCCCGCAAGAGCGCCTGTCACCCCACCCCGTCGCTGCACCCCTCCGCCCCCACCTACGGCCCACTCCACCGCCACCCCGTTCCCACCCCCACTGCCGCCTCCCCTCTCCCCTCGCCGCCTCGCCACTGCTGTCGCCGGAGCAGCAGCAGCAGCGAGCTGCACCTTTCGGCACCACCTGGAGAGCCCTCCCCCGAGCTCTCCCCTCCCCCCGAACACCTCCCCCGAGCTCTCTCCCCCCCCCCAAGCACCTCCCCCCGAGAAGGACCCCCCCGCCGCCGCCTCTTCCCCACTGCCCCGGAGCTCCCTCTCCCCCTCGCCGGCGACGCCATCTCCTCCACCTCGCCGGTGCAAGCACTGCCCAGCCACGGCCAGTCTAGGTAATTCTCTCTCCCTTCTCTGTTATTTTTTGTTCTATTCCTAGCCATTAGATCTTAAATGGATGGTTAGATTAGAACTGAGAATACCCTTTCGGTTTAGTCCAGAAAACCAACGGTTCTTTTGTTCACTTAAGATTTAGCCAGTGGTTTTGCTAGCCATGGGACGTTTCCTCCAAAACAAGAAACAAACGTTCACCGCAGCCAACCGTAGCTTGCCACGTATACTCCTCTTTTAGTACTAGTAGCTGCAGTTTTTCTGTCAAAAATAGCAAAAACAGCAACTTTCAATCTTGTTTTGGCCACAACTTTTGATCCCGAAGAACAATGACTTTGATTCGTTTTCCAGTAGCTCCCAAATTTCCTGTAGTTTTTAAAAACATATAATTTGCCTATGTTTGAATTTTTCAAATATAAGTTAGATCAGATTTAGTTTAAACCTTGTTCTGCCTATTCCAGGAGTTTAAAAATAGCTTTTAATTTGATTCCTTTTGGTACTGATCACTAGTGATCCTATGTAGCAGTGGTAAAAATTGCAGATTTGTTTGAGTATTTTAACTCATTATTTCATGTGAAACAAGTTCTGTTTCACCATTTTTAGGATTTCGGCTATTTCATTTTCTACTTTTGTTTTAAAATATTTTCTTTATTATTTCAGAAAGATTATTATTGTTTGTTTATGTTAGTTAACAATAGTTTTGCAACAAGTTCTTATTTTAGTTTTATTTCTTTTTATGAAAACAATTCTAGCTCCGTAGTAACGTGCAAATGTTTTCCCCGTTGTTTCAAATTCCGTTTGGGAATGCTTTCAAAAGTTTTGTGAAAAAGACTTTATTTTATCTTAGTTAAACTTATATCTTAGTTCCTTCCTATTATTTTCTGTTAGACAAAACTATTTAGTGGTTGATGTAGTAGAAGACTCTGTAGTTCTATTTGAAGTTTCTTTCGGTTTCTCATTCGCTTTCTCTCTTCTGTTTGATTGCTAGAATCCTTGCTAGTATGTGTGCTTATGTGGATAATATGTTTGCTATATAGATTTCATCGGAGAGTGACGAGTAGTCTATCAAGTTATTTTCTCGAGAATTTCTTCTTCGTCAAGATCACAGGCAAGTCACTTTGATCATACTATCACCTATATTTTATGCATCGTAGTTCTACCATCCTATGCCCAATTGCATGCTGCCTAGGTACTTGGAAACTTTAGTCTAGTTGTAGTATCATGTGGTAGGAACACGACAACCCCGACACTTGGCCCCGGGAACCCTGAATCGTACTCTTACTGGTCGAAGAAAAATATCTGCAACATAAGACGTTGCAGCCGTGTAGGTCAGCATATTGAATATGCCGGCAAGTCACATAAGAGAGGGGTGAAAAGTAATCATCTATACTATATGCATATATGGCAGGTGGGGCTATAAGTTTTTGGCGAAAAGCAAGTTTTCTCCTACATCAAGAGAGGGCTAAAAGCAAAATATTACTACAAAGGTTGGTTGTTAACGAGATGGTTCCGCCAACTAGTTCTCGTACCCGAGTTGTCAATAATTACCCTCATCAAATATATTTAATGGTGTTGAGAAATCGAGATAACTTCGGTTCCTTTGGCTCAAGTTGTCCATGACCGTGGACACGGC
Organism: Hordeum vulgare subsp. vulgare; assembly: GCF_904849725.1. Lineage (NCBI taxonomy): Eukaryota > Viridiplantae > Streptophyta > Magnoliopsida > Poales > Poaceae > Hordeum > Hordeum vulgare. The sequence continues at coordinate 327,673,239 of NC_058524.1, read as the reverse complement.
TAATCGATTAGGTTTGAGTACTCTGCAGAGTTTTGCACACGTTCCCCACAAGATTTGATCGCCTCCGAGTATGTCCTCGCACTTCAAGGTGTTTGAAGACCGGATGATCAAAACATGGTCTTTCAACGGGTCCCTCTCAATCCCTGTCGGTGCCCATCCATTCCTACCATTCTTCTACATCTGCTAGCACCGCGTGTCCAGAGTCGCCGCGTTGTCCAACCAAGCCAGAGCCCATAGTGACTTGTGGCTGTGCAGGTAAGCCTTGGGTCTTGAAATATCCGTCCGTCTCTTTGAGCCTGGGTGAAGCTTTCAGCAGGATGTCATGGCCGTCCCTAGCATCCCAGGTCATCCACTGGGTTCTCTAGGGAGCCGATCAACCATCCTTCACCCAGAGTTGCATTGCGTCCGAGGTCTTGAAAATCATGTCTCAACCGGTCTTGATTATTTAATAAACCTTGCATTACTCGTGTTATGCACTCAACCGAAATCCCGTCTACTCAAGCATAGCAATATGAAATTTGTCGTCCCGGGGCCAAGTATCGGGGTTGTTGTGTGCCTTCCACATGATTCGGTATGGTCGAGCATTTCTACCAACTTTATTCATCAACCTCTCTTGGAGGTACTTAGTTCCACTCGAACTTTCCGAGGTGCTCCCTGAAATCATCCATCTTTTGCTTCATCATGGTGGTCATGAGCTTCACCTCCATCATCTCCGCATGCACTTCACTCAGGTATTCCTGGGTATGACGGAGTCTTGCTTCAAGTATTTCTCCAATCTGACGTATGGCTTCCATGGCAGCTTCACGAACATCATCAAAGAAGGTTGCTCGTGGTACACGTGAAATGAAAAAGTATTGCCCCATAGTCTTTGGACAAACTCCTTTCACATGGTGGAGGTGTACTTCCACATACCAAAGTTCTACTCCACTTTCCATGAATGGGTAGCCTTTGTAGACTGCATCTCCTTCAAGATGAATGTGCTTCATCATGTCCTTCAAGATTTTTGGGTAATCATGGTCACTGGTCAGGGTCATGATCATTTCGGGGCCCTTGAGGAATGACTCGTAGAGAGTTGTCATCTGCAGGTGTCAGTAAATAGATACTCAAAGGAATGTATGTGTCACCTTGGTAATCATGGTACATTCCTACTCATTGGATCCTGTGGGGTTTACCGATTACTACCACACTTAAAATGAATTATACTCATGCCTGCATAGACCATATTTTCTCATATCCTCATAATTGTTCAGAGATCTTGGTTCGAAGAGAAACAACGCATACAGTTTCAACATAGACAATCATGAGACAATAAATTCCATTTATTCATGATGTTATTACAATCTCAGGGACTTCTGTTACAATCTCAGGGTACTTTTTCTTCTTTCTGGACTCCTTTATTTTGGCCAGTTCTTCTAATTCAAGTGGATCAAACTCCACTTTTTCCGTCGGGAAGTTTCCCAGATACTCTTGGCTTCTCTTCGTGCAATCCTGTGAATAATGTCCTTCTTCTCCAAATGAGTAGCATGTGTTGGAGAAAAATCTGGTCAGACCTTGTCCATCAGGGTCTTCAATATATTCGTTCATCACAGGTTCTTCTAGAATCTTCTTCTTGAGGGTTTCCTTCACTGCATCTTTCTGCTGCTTGACAACTTGCTGTCCCGGGGCCAAGTATCGGGGTTGTTGTGTGCCTTCCACATGATACTACAATCTATACTACAATTTCCAAGTACCTAAGCAGCATGCAATTGGGCATAGGATGGTAGAACTACGATGCACAAAACATAGGTGATAGTATGATCAAAGTGACTTGCCTGGTATTACTTGATGAAGATAGTCGCTCTCAAAATCCTGATAATTCTACTCACCACACTCCGAGCAATCTATCGTAAACAAATAGCATTCAATAAACATTCATGCCAAAAAGGAAGAACCAAGAGAACATAAGAACAAAGCATGTCTTGGTACAAAATAACAACGTACTAAGGTTTAATAAAAAATTATAGGGTCTTATGGTGTTGTAAAAGGTACTATGAAAGGGGTCAACTCAAAAGAGTCAAAGGATGATCAACTATCGCTATATAAGCTCGACTTGCATACACTATGGGAGATGATCAAAAATATTGGGAGAACAACATGAATGTTGTTTGACAAATAGTATAAGGCATAAGAATTTATTTGTAGAAAGAATTTCTTGAAATGGAGCACTACAACGCAAGTTATAGCGAATTGAAGTATGAATTAAATTTGCATTAAAAAGGTCAAGAGAAGTTGAACTGAAGTACGATGGTTACGTACAAAAATATATGACATGAGTGTTTAGGGGTAAAAGGAATCAATTGAAAAGGTGGTACAATTTGAAAGATAAGATCAAATGAATGTTCGAATACAAATTTGAATCGCTCAAATTTGTAAGGTTCAAAGGTCGAAACTAATGATGCTACTGGATATAAGAGATCAATATGAGCGTGTAGAAAAAAGAATTACTAGATTTGAACTAGCGGATCAAAAGATACAAATACGTCAATATAACATTGAATCGGCTTAAAACGATGTGAACACTTTTGGGCACTAATAGATAAATCTGATTTGATCAAAATTATAAGTTGAAAAGTTAAAACTAATGATACAAACGGAAAGATTACTTTGATACGAATCCGACGCAATTGAATTCATCTAAAACAGAGCTACGGATAAAAAGATATGATCAAAAGAATTTCAATATGAATATGAACAAATTTCGAAATTTGAAAATTTCATAAAGTTGATATGATAGGTTCACAGGATAGGTGGGATCAAGATGAAACTCTAGGCGTTGGTTTCATCTAATTCGGATATACGAGTAAAAAGTTATGGCTATTTGAAAAATCAGGACCAAGCTGTTTTACGGAAGAAAAGTGCTATGTCTAAAAGAATTCTAGTACTAATGTGTAAATACGAAGACTAAATAATATATCTAATTACTCTACCGTATACTAGTGTAGGAATACTAGTCTAGAAATAATAAACTACGGAAGTATAAAAACATACGAAGAGAAATACCTTTGGAATGCAGAGTAAGAATTAATTCCAATCAGGAGACGACTTCGAGAAATCCCGCCGAAGAGAAAAGAATATTTTTATTTAATAAATCTTGTTAAATCAAAAGATTGATTTAACCCAAAATAGATGATTTTTGGATGCTCCTATGGGTCAATATTTATAGGTGAAAGGGAGGTCTAATGGTCCATAGGTAGGCGATGTGGGACTAAATATATACGTAATGTAGGGAAACTAGAAAAAGAAGTAAAAAGCTGGCTCATGGGCCAAAGGGATCGGCCACCACACACCACATGCGCATGGTTGGCCTAGGCG
>NC_058524.1:327632388-327649888 GCF_904849725.1 Hordeum vulgare subsp. vulgare | reverse complement strand
CCGATCAACCGTCCTTCACCCAGAGTTGCATTTCGTCCGAGGTCTTGAAAATCTTGTCCTAGTCCGGTCTTGATTATTATATCAACCTTGCATCACTCGTGGTATACACTCAACCAATAACCCGTCTACTCAAGCATAGCAAATATAACATTGTCGTCCCGGGGCCAAGTGTCGGGGTTGTTGTGTTCCTACCACATGATACTACATCTTATGCTAAAGTTTCCAAGTACCTAGGCAGCATGCAAATTGGGCAAAGAAGGTGATCTACTATGCATTGAAAACATAGGTAAAATAACATGATCAAAGATGACTTGCCTGTGATGTTGACGCAGAAGAATTTCTCGAGAAAATAACTTGATAGACTACTCGTCACTCTCCGATGAAATATATATAGCAAGCATAGCATTCACATAAGCACTCATACTAGCAATCATTCTAACAATCAAAACAAAAGTGCGAGTGCAAAAAAGAACCGAAAGAAACTTCAAATAGAACTAAAGAGTCTTCTACTATGACAAACACTAAATAGTTTTGTCTAACAGAAAATAATAACTAAGAACTAAGTTATAAGTTTAACTAAGATAAAATAAAGTGTTTTTCACAAAACTTTTTGAAAGTATTCCCAAACGGGGTTTGAAACAACGGTGAAAACAATTGCACGTTACTACGGAGCTAGAATTGATTCAATGAAAACAAATAAACATAAAATAAAGACTTTTTGCAAAACTAGTGTTAACTAACATAAACAAACAATAATAATCTTTCTGGAATAATAAAGGAAATATTTTAAAATAAAACTAGAAAAAGAGTTAGCCGAAATCCTAAAAACGGTGAAACAGAAATTGTTTCACATGGAATAATGAGTTAAAAATACTCAAACATCTCTGAAATTTTTACCACTGATACATAAGATCACTAGTGATCAGTACCAAAAGGAATCAAATTAAAAGCTATTTTTAAACTCCTGGAATAGGCAAAACAAGGTTTAAACCAAATCTGATCTAACTTATATTTAACAAATTTCAAACATAGACAAATTATATGTTTTTAAAAACTACAGAAAAATTGTGAGCTACTAGAAAAAGAATCAAAGTCATTGGACTTCGGGATAAAAAGTTGTGGCCAAAACAAGATTGAAAGTTGCTGTTTTTGCAGTCAAAACAGAAAAAAAAACTGCTGCTACTAGTACTAACAAAGGTACACGTGGCAAGCTGCGGTTGTGTTTGTTGCAACGCTTCGGGCAAACGGCCGAGTTCTAACAAAAGTGCTGGCTAAAGTCATAAGTGGAAAAATAAACCACTCGTTTTCTGGGATCTACCTGCTGGGCAGTGTTGCACCAGCGATGGAGGAAGATGGCGTCGCCGGCGAGGGAGAGGGGGAGCTCCGGGGCGTGGAGAGGATGGGGGCAGCGGCGACGGGGGTCCTTCTCCTCCGCGGGGTGGCGCTTGGGGGAACGGAGGGCTCCGGGGCGGTGGCTCCCGGGGCGACCAAAAGGAGCAGCTCGCTTCTGCTGCACCGGCGGGGGTGCTGCTTCGGGCTGGGAGGCGGCGGCGGGGTGGCAATGGGGTGGCGGTGGAGGCTTCGAAGGTGGGGTGCAGGGGGTGGCAAGGGGGCGCTGGGGCTGTTGCTGCTGCTGCTGCGGGGTGGTGCAGCCGAAGGTGGGGTGCAGCGGCTAGGGCGGCGGCGAGGGGAGAGGGAGGCGGCGGGGTAGGGTAGGAACGGGGTGATGGAGGTGGTGGTTCTTATATAGGCCATGGGGGAGGGGAGTAAGGAAAGGGAGGGAGTACTCGGGGAGAGGATCCCGTGGTTCTGGGAAAGCTCGGTCTCGCTGTAGAAAAGAAGGAAGGAGCGAGGGAGAAGAGAGAGGAGGGTGACGTGGGGGAGAGGCGTAGGGAAAGTCCGACGTGGAGAGGAGAGGGTTCGGTTGGGGAGGTCCACTCGCAGGTGGAGGAGGGAAAAAAAGGCAGGGGGAGGCAGCAGGTTTCAAGGGATTCGATCCAACGGAAAAAAAGGGCTCGGGCCAGGTTAAAGAAAAAAAAGATTTTTCCTTTTTTTAAACCTTCCCAAACAAAAAAAATATAAAAGCCAAAGAAATAAAATAAATCAATATATCCATATATGGTATTATATACCAAAAAATCAGAAAATAAATCTCTACCCAAATAACATTTTTTTAAAGCCAAAATAAAAACTTTAGAAAAGATTATTATTCCAAAATCCCTAAAAATAATTTTCAAATGATCCTCTAAGTTTGAGGTTGCAAATAACATTCAAAATGCCCGGGTATTTGAGGGTCATGTTCCTCCGCTCTTTTCTGTTTGACAGAATGCATTTCCCGGCATTTTGTTGCACGAAGAAAAACGAATGGAAATGCAAGGAATTCAATGCAAATATCTCCGTTCAAATTCTTTATAGTTGAAGAAGTCATGTCATCTTCTCTCGTTGCTTTTAAAAGCTTGAATTTGAATTCACCGGAGAAGGGGAAAGTCATTTTATTCCCTCTCATTCAAAAGTTTCGAAAAGTTTCAAATTTCACACAAGTTTCAAACACTCAGCAAACAAACAAACAATCAATCTAATAATTATATTAACATTCCAAAATTTATAATTTTGGGATGTTACAAACTACCACACTTAAAATGAATCTCGTCCTCGAGATTCGAAGAGGCTAGAAAGAAAGGTTAGGGTTTGGGGGTCTTCTAACAAATCCAATCTCCGGGAAGGTGGGATGCTACCATACTTAAAATGAGAGATACTGGTCCCTCAAAATGCTTTAACGATCCTCTGGGTTTTGGCAACTGACATCGCACAGTCTTCATATTAAATCCTTTGGTGATGCTCTCCCGTTGATATAAGCTTCTTTCGTCACTTGGTCTTCTTAACTGACAGTCTCGTGGTCAATTCTAAATAACCTATCGATGATTCTCATGGTGGTCTACCATTTGTGGTTATCCTGCAGAGAGAGGGGTCTTGGTTTCATTCTCACCGTAAAATTTCCTACGCGTGACAATAGGTGCCATGTACATGGGCTTTTCTTATACCATTCTAAGGCTTAAACAAAAGCTTCAAAGAACGTCGTCTCTCACTATGGGTAAGTCTCTCAGATTTACCATTCCGAATAGCAAGATAAATGATACGAGTAAGTCGTCATGGTGATCAATCCATTCCGCACCCAAATCATTTCTCTGTATAAGGTTTAGCGAATCTCGCATTCTAACACTTGGGCATCCTCACAAGCTTTGCAGAATTTCTCTTGTCCACAAACGAAGTTCGGATAATCCATTGGTTCTGCAAGCTGAACGAAACATCTATCGTATCTTCACAACTCTCAGGTTTTCGTATGCTCCTAAGAAAACGTTTGTTGATCCATCATAGCTTCTTCCATAAATCATATTCATTTCATAATCAATCCTTTATTACATCCTTAATTTCTTATCAAAAACTCCAATTCAAAAGTACTCTATTACAATTGCTGCCATCCACATTGTTCGGTATGGTCAAGCATTTTTGCCAACTTTATTCATCTGCCTCTCTTGGAGGTACTTAGTTCCACTCGAACTCTCCGATGTGCTCCTTGAAATCATCCATCTTTTGCTTCATCCTGGTGGTCATGAGCTTTATCTCCATCATCTCTGCACGTACCTCACTCAGGTATTCCTGGGTATGACGGAGTCTTGCTTCAAGTATTTCTCCGATCGGACGTATGGCTTCCATGGCAGCTTCACGATCAGTATCAAAGAAGGTTGTTCGTGGTACGCGTGAAATCAAAAAGTATTGCCCCATAGTCTTTGGACAAACTCCTTTCACCTGGTGGAGGTGTACTTCCACGTACCAAAGTTCCACTCCATTTTCCATGAAGGGGTAGCCTTTGTAGACTGCATCTCCTTCAAGATGAATGTGCTTCATCATGTCCTTCAGGATTTTCGGGTAATCATGATCACTGGTCAGTGTCATGATTGTTTCTGGGCCCTTGAGGAATGACTCGTAGAGAGTTGCCATCTGCAGGTGTCAGTAAATAGGTACTCAGAGGAATGTATGTGTCTCCTTGGTAAGCATGGTACACTCCTACTCAATGGATCCTGTGGGTGTACCGATTACTACCACACTTAAAATGAATTATACTCATGCCTGCATAGACCATATTTCTCTTATCCTCATAAATGTTCAGAGATCTTGGCTCGTAGAGAAAACAACGCATACAGTTTCAACATAGGCAATCATGAGACAATAAATTCCATTTGTTCATGATGTTATTACAATCTCAGGGACTTCTGTTACAAAAATTTCACTCCATGATCTCATGAAAAACAAGAGTGCTTCAGATTACACTTATTGCCATGGTCAAAACTTAACTACTCTATTTTAGCTTTCTTCCTTTGTGGACAATTGCTAGCAAAATGTCCTGCTTCCTTGCAACGAAAGAAAATGAGTTCTGACAAGTCTCGAGGCTTCTTAGCTTTTGCTTTTGCTCCTTGGATTTCCGGCTTCCTTCCTGAGCACATGTATTTGTGGTGGCCAAAATCCATACACTTGTAACATCACACATGACTGAGGTCTATATCTGCAGAGATCTGGTTCTTCCGAGGGTACTTGTTCTTCTTTCCGGACTCCTTTGTTTTGGCCCGTTCTTCTATTTCAAGTGGATCAAACTCCACTTCTTCTGTCGGGAAGTTTCCCAGATACTCTTGGCTTCTCTTCGTGCAATCCTGTGACTAATGTCCTTCTTCTCCACATGAGTAGCATGCATTGGAGAAAAATCTGGTCAGACCTTGTCCATCAGGGTCTTCAATATTTTCGTTCATCACTGGTCCTTCTAGAATCTTCTTCTTGAGGGTTTCCTTCTGCATCTTTCTGCTGCTTGACAACTTGTTGCACCTTGGGGTAAATGTGACACTGAGCTGGGTAGTGGGTGGTGTTGGGGAACGTCGCATGGGAAACAAAAATTTTCCTACGCGCACGAAGACCTATCATGGTGATGTCCATGTACGAGAGGGGATGAGTGATCTACGTACCCTTGTAGATCGTACAGCAGAAGCGTTAGAGAACGCGGTTGATGTAGTGGAACGTCCTCACGTCCCTCGATCCGCCCCGCGAACAATCCCGCGATCAGTCCCGCGATCTAGCACCGAACGGACGGCACCTCCGCGTTCAGCACACGTACAGCTCGACGATGATCTCGGCCTTCTTGATCCAGCAAGAGAGACGGAGAGGTAGAAGAGTTCTCCGGCAGCGTGACGGCGCTCCGGAGGTTGGTGATGATCTTGTCTCAGCAGGGCTCCGCCCGAGCTCCGCAGAAACGCGATCTAGAGGAAAAACTATGGAGGTATGTGGTCGGGCAGCCGTGAGAAAGTCGTCTCAAATCAGCCCTAATTGCTCCATATATATAGGAGGAGGGAGGGGGACCTTGCCTTGGGGTCCAAGGGACCCTCAAGGGGTCGGCCGAGCCAAGGGGGGGAGGACTCCCCCCCCAAACCGAGTTGGACTTGGTTTGGTGGGAGGAGTCCCCCTCCCTTCCCACTTCCTCCCTCTTTTTTTTTCTTTTCCTTTGATTTCCTTTTCTTGGCGCATAGGCCCCCTTGGGGCTGTCCCACCAGCCCACTAAGGGCTGGTGTGTCTCCCCAAAGCCTATGGGCTTCCCCGGGGTGGGTTGCCCCCCCCCCGGTGAACTCCCGGAACCCATTCGTCATTCCCGGTACATTCCCGGTAACTCCGAAAACCTTCCGGTAATCAAATGAGGTCATCCTATATATCAATCTTCGTTTCCGGACCATTCCGGAAACCCTCGTGACGTCCGTGATCTCATCCGGGACTCCGAACAACATTCGGTAACCAACCATATAACTCAAATACGCATAAAACAACGTCGAACCTTAAGTGTGCAGACCCTGCGGGTTCGAGAACTATGTAGACATGACCCGAGAGACTCCTCGGCCAATATCCAATAGCGGGACCTGGATGCCCATATTGGATCCTACATATTCTACGAAGATCTTATCGTTTGAACCTCAGTGCCAAGGATTCGTATAATCTCGTATGTCATTCCCTTTGTCCTTCGGTATGTTACTTGCCCGAGATTCGATCGTCAGTATCCTCATACCTATTTCAATCTCGTTTTACCGGCAAGTCTCTTTACTCGTTCCGTAATACAAGATCCCGCAACTTACACTAAGTTACATTGCTTGCAAGGCTTGTGTGTGATGTTGTATTACCGAGTGGGCCCTGAGATACCTCTCCGTCACACGGAGTGACAAATCCCAGTCTTGATCCATACTAACTCAACTAACACCTTCCGAGATACCTATAGAGCATCTTTATAGTCACCCAGTTACGTTGCGACGTTTGATACACACAAAGCATTCCTCCGGTGTCAGTGAGTTATATGATCTCATGGTCATAGGAATAAATACTTGACACGCAGAAAACAGTAGCAACAAAATGACATGATCAACATGCTACGTCTATTAGTTTGGGTCTAGTCCATCACGTGATTCTCCCAATGACGTGATCCAGTTATCAAGCAACAACACCTTGTTCATAATCAGAAGACACTAACTATCATCGATCAACTGGCTAGCCAACTAGAGGCATGCTAGGGATGGTGTTTTGTCTATGTATCCACACATGTAAATGAGTCTTCATTCAATACAATTATAGCATGGATAATAAACTATTATCTTGATACAGGAATTATAACTATACATTTATTATTGCCTCTAGGGCATAATTCCAACAGTCTCCCACTTGCACTAGAGTCAATAATCTAGCCTTCACATCACCATGTGAATTTACATTGTAATAAATCTAACACCCATACAGTTCTGGTGTCGATCATGTTTTGGTCGTGGAAGAGGTTTAGTCAGCAGGTTTGCTACATTCAGATCCGTGTGCACCTTGCATATATTTACGTCCTCCTCCTCGACGTAGTCGCGGATGAGGTTGAAGCGTCGTTTGATGTGTCTGGTCTTCTTGTGAAACCTTGGTTCCTTTGCCAGGGCAATGGCACCAGTGTTGTCACAGAACAAGGTTATTGGATCCAGTGCACTTGGCACCACTCCAAGATCCGTCATGAACTGCTTCATCCACACACCCTCCTTAGCCGCCTCCGAGGCAGCCATGTACTCTGCTTCACATGTAGAATCTGCTACGACGCTTTGCTTGGAACTGCACCAGCTTACTGCACCCCCATTAAGAATAAATACGTATCCGGTTTGCGACTTAGAGTCGTCCGGATCTGTGTCAAAGCTTGCATCGACGTAACCTTTTACGGCGAGCTCTTCGTCACCTCCATACACGAGAAACATCTCCTTAGTCCTTTTCAGGTACTTCAGGATATTCTTGACCGCTGTCCAGTGATCCACTCCTGGATTACTCTGGAACCTACCTGCCATACTTATGGCCAGGCTAACATCCGGTCTAGTGCACAACATCGCATACATGATAGAACCTATGGCTGAAGCATAGGGGACGGAGCGCATATGCTCTCTATCTTCATCAGTTGCTGGGCACTGAGTCTTACTCAATCTCGTACCTTGTAACACTGGCAAGAACCCTTTCTTGGACTGTTCCATTTTGAACCTCTTCAAAACTTTATCAAGGTATGTGCTTTGTGAAAGTCCTATCAGGCGTTTTGATCTATCCCTATAGATCTTAATGCCTAGAATGTAAGCAGCTTCTCCTAGGTCCTTCATAGAGAAACTTTTATTCAAGTAACCTTTTATGCTCTCCAAAAACTCTACGTTGTTTCCAATCAGTAATATGTCATCCACATATAATATTAGAAACGCCACAGAGCTCCCACTCACTTTCTTGTAAATACAAGATTCTCCAACCACTTGTATAAACCCAAATGCTTTGATCACCTCATCAAAGCGTTTGTTCCAACTCCGAGATGCTTGCACGAGTCCATAAATGGATCGCTGGAGCTTGCACACCTTGTCAGCATTTTTAGGATCGACAAAACCTTCGGGTTGCATCATATACAACTCTTCCTTAAGGAAACCATTAAGGAACGCCGTTTTGACATCCATCTGCCAGATTTCATAATCGAAAAATGCAGCTATTGCTAACATGATTCTGACGGACTTAAGCATTGCTACGGGTGAGAAGGTCTCATCGTAGTCAAATCCTAGAACTTGTGAAAAACCCTTTGCCACAAGTCGAGCTTTATAAACGGTCACATTACCGTCGGCGTCCGTCTTCTTCTTAAAGATCCATTTGTTCTGAATAGCCTTGCGGCCCTCAGGCAGTATCTCCAAAGTCCACACTTTGTTCTCATACATGGATCCTATCTCAGATTTCATGGCTTCTAGCCATTTGTTGGAATCTGGGCCCACCATTGCTTCGTCATAATTTGCAGGTTCATTGTTGTCTAACAACATGATTGATAATACGGGATTACCGTACCACTCTGGAGCAGCGCGTGATCTCGTCGACCTGCGTGGTTCAACAGAAACTTGAACTGGAGTTTCATGATCATCATCATTAACTTCCTCCTCAACCGGCGTCGCAATGACAGAGGTTTCCCCTTGCCCTGCGCCACCATCCAGAGGGATGAGAGGTTCGACAACCTCGTCAAGTTCTATCTTCCTCCCACTCAATTCTCTCGAGAGAAACTCCTTCTCGAGAAAAGTTCCGTTCTTAGCAACAAACACTTTGCCCTCGGATTTGAGATAGAAGGTATACCCAACTGTCTCTTTTGGGTAGCCTATGAAGACGCATTTTTCCGCTTTGGGTTCCAGCTTTTCAGGCTGAAGCTTTTTGACATAAGCATCACATCCCCAAACTTTAAGAAACGACAACTTTGGCCTTTTGCCATACCACAGTTCGTATGGTGTCGTCTCAACGGATTTTGATGGTGCCCTATTTAAAGTGAATGCAGCTGTTTCTAATGCATAACCCCAAAATGATAACGGCAAATCAGTAAGAGACATCATAGATCGCACCATCTCTAACAAAGTACGATTACGACGTTCGAACACACCATTACGCTGTGGTGTTCCAGGCGGTGTTAACTGCGAAACAATTCCACATTGTCTTAAGTGAGCACCAAACTCAAAACTCAGATATTCACCCCCACGATCAGACCGTAGGAACTTGATCTTCTTGTTACGATGATTTTCCACTTCACTCTGAAATTGCTTGAACTTTTCAAATGTTTCAGACTTGTGCTTCATCAAGTAGACATAACCATATCTACTTAAATCGTCAGTGAAGGTGAGGAAATAACGATATCCGCCACGTGCCTCTACGCTCATTGGACCACACACATCGGTATGTATGATTTCCAACAAGTCAGTTGCACGTTCCATTGTTCCGGAGAACGGAGTTTTAGTCATCTTGCCCATGAGGCATGGTTCGCACGTGTCAAGTGAATCAAAGTCAAGTGACTCCAAAAGCCCATCAGCATGGAGTTTCTTCATGCGCTTTACACCAATATGACCCAAGCGGCAGTGCCACAAAAATATGGCGCTATCATTGCTTACTCTAACTCTTTTGGTCTCAATGTTATGTATATGCGTATCGCTATCAAGATTCAATATGAACAATCCTCTCACATTCGGTGCATGACCATAAAAGATGTTACTCATAGAAATAGAACAACCATTATTCTCAGACTTAAAAGAGTAACCGTCTCGCAATAAACAAGATCCAGATATAATGTTCATGCTCAACGCAGGCACTAAGTAACAATGATTTAAGTTCATCACTAATCCCGATGGTAGCTAAAGCGACACTGTGCCAACGGCGATTGCATCAACCTTGGAACCATTTCCTACGCGCATCGTCACTTCGTCTTTCGCCAGCCTTCGTCTATTCCGCAGTTCCTGTTTCGAGTTGCAAATGTGAGCAACAGAACCGTTGTCGAATACCCAGGCACTACTAAGAGAGCCGGTTAAGTACACATCAATAACATGTATATCAAATATACCTGATTTTTCTTTGCCCGCCTTCTTATCTGCCAGATACTTGGGGCAATTGCGCTTCCAGTGACCCATACCCTTGCAATAGAAGCACTCTGTTTCAGGCTTAGGTCCAGCCTTGGGTTTCTTCGGCGGATTGGCAACAGGCTTGCCGCTCTTCTTCGAATTGCTCTTCTTGCCTTTGCCGTTTCTCTTGAAACTAGTGGTCTTGCTCACCATCAACACTTGATGCTCTTTACGGAGTTCAGACTCTGCGACTTTCAGCATCGCAAACAACTCGCCGGGAGACTTGTTCATCCCTTGCATGTTGTAGTTCAACACAAAGCCTTTATAGCTTGGCGGCAGTGATTGAAGGATTCTGTCAGTGATAGCTTCTTGCGGGAGTTCAATCCCCAGTTCAGCTAGACGGTTTGAGTACCCACACATTTTGAGCACATGTTCACTGACAGACGAGTTTTCCTCCATCTTGCAAGCATAGAATTTATCGGAGGTCTCATACCTCTCGATCCGGGCGTTCTTCTGAAAGATAAACTTCAACTCCTGGAACATCTCAAATGCTCCATGACGCTCAAAGCGACGTTGAAGTCCCGGTTCTAAGCCATACAAGACTGCACATTGAACTATTGAGTAGTCCTCCTTACGTGCTAACCAAGCGTTCTTAACATCCTGATCAGCCGTAGCGGGTGGTTCATCTCCTAGCGCAACATTAAGGACATAATCCTTCTTCCCAGCTTGTAAGATTAGCTTAAGATTACGAGCCCAGTCTACAAAGTTGCTTCCATCATCTTTCAACTTAGCTTTCTCTAGGAACGTATTAAAATTCAGGATGACACTCGCGTGAGCCATGATCTACAACACAAATATATTCAAAGTGGACTTAGACTATGTTCAAGATAATTAGAGTTTAACTTAATCAAATTATATGCTAAACTCCCACTCAAAAAGTACATCTCTCTAGTCATTTGAGTGGTTCATGATCCACTTACACTATCCCAAGTCCGATTATCACGTGAGTTGAGTATAGTTTCAGTGGTAAGAATCCCTATGCTAATCATATCAACTATATGATTCATGATCGACCTTTCGGTCTCACGTGTTCCGAGGCCATGTCTGCACATGCTAGGCTCGTCAAGCTTAACCCGAGTGTTCCGCGTGCGCAACTGTTTTGCACCCGTTGTATGTGAACGTTGAGTCTATCACACCCGATCATCACGTGGTGTCTCGAAACGACGAACTGTAGCAACGGTGAACAGTCGGGGAGAACACAATTTCATCTTGAAATTTTAGTGAGAGATCACCTCATAATGCTACTGTCGTTCTAAGCAAAATAAGGTGCATAAAAGGATTAACATCACATGCAATTCATAAGTGACATGATATGGCCATCATCTCATGCTTCTTGATCTCCATCACCAAAGCACCGGCACGATCTTCTTGTCACCGGCGCCACACCATGATCATCCATCAATGTGTTGCCATCGGGGTTGTCGTGCTACTTATGCTATTACTACTAAAGCTACATCCTAGCAAAATAGTAAACGCATCTGCAAGCACATATGTTAGTATAAAGACAACCCTATGGCTCCTGCCGGTTGCCGTACCATCGACGTGCAAGTCGATATTTCTATTACAACATGATCATCTCATACATCCAATATATCACATCACATCGTTGGCCATATCACATCACAATCATACCCTGCAAAAACAAGTTAGACGTCCTCTAATTTTGTTGTTGCATGTTTTACGTGGTGACCAAGGGTATCTAGTAGGATCGCATCTTACTTACGCAAACACCACAACGGAGATATATGAGTTGCTATTTAACCTCATCCAAGGACCTCCTCGGTCAAATCCGATTCAACTAAAGTTCGAGAAACCGTCACTTGCCAGTCATCTTTGAGCAAAGGGGGTTACTCGTAACGATGAAACCAGTCTCTCGTAAGCGTACGAGTAATGTCGGTCCAAGCCGCTTCAATCCAACAATACCGCGGAATCAAGAAAAGACTAAGGAGGGCAGCAAAACGCACATCACCGCCCACAAAACCTTTTGTGTTCTACTCGAGAAGACATCTACGCATGAACCTAGCTCTGATACCACTGTTGGGGAACGTCGCATGGGAAACAAAAAATTTCCTACGCGCACGAAGACCTATCATGGTGATGTCCATCTACGAGAGGGGATGAGTGATCTACGTACCCTTGTAGATCGTACAGCAGAAGCGTTAGAGAACGCGGTTGATGTAGTGGAACGTCCTCACGTCCCTCGATCCGCCCCGCGAACAGTCCCGCGATCAGTCCCACGATCTAGCACCGAACGGCCGGCACCTCCGCGTTCAGCACACGTACAACTCGACGATGATCTCGGCCTTCTTGATCCAGCAAGAGAGACGGAGAGGTAGAAGAGTTCTCCGGCAGCGTGACGGTGCTCCGGAGGTTGGTGATGATCTTGTCTCAGCATGGCTCCGCCCGAGCTCCGCGGAAACGCGATCTAGAGGAAAAACTATGGAGGTATGTGGTCGGGCAGCCGTGAGAAAGTCGTCTCAAATCAGCCCTAATTGCTCCATATATATAGGAGGAGGGAGGGGGACCTTGCCTTGGGGTCCAAGGGACCCTCAAGGGGTCGGCCGAGCCAAGGGGGGGAGGACTCCCCCCCCCCAAACCGAGTTGGACTTGGTTTGGTGGGAGGAGTCCCCTTCCCTTCCCACTTCCTCCCTCTTTTTTTTTCTTTTCCTTTGATTTCCTTTTCTTGGCGCATAGGCCACCTTGGGGCTGTCCCACCAGCCCACTAAGGGCTGGTGTGTCTCCCCAAAGCCTATGGGCTTCCCCGGGGTGGGTTGCCCCCCCCCCCCGGTGAACTCCCGGAACCCATTCGTCATTCCCGGTACATTCCCGGTAACTCCGAAAACCTTCCGGTAATCAAATGAGGTCATCCTATATATCAATCTTCGTTTCCGGACCATTCCGGAAACCCTCGTGACGTCCGTGATCTCATCCGGGACTCCGAACAACATTCGGTAACCAACCATATAACTCAAATACGCATAAAACAACGTCGAACCTTAAGTGTGCAGACCCTGCGGGTTCGAGAACTATGTAGACATGACCCGAGAGACTCCTCGGTCAATATCCAATAGCGGGACCTGGATGCCCATATTGGATCCTACATATTCTACGAAGATCTTATCGTTTGAACCTCAGTGCCAAGGATTCGTATAATCCCGTATGTCATTCCCTTTGTCCTTCGGTATGTTACTTGCCCGAGATTCGATCGTCAGTATCCGCATACCTATTTCAATCTCGTTTTACCGGCAAGTCTCTTTACTCGTTCCGTAATATAAGATCCCGCAACTTACACTAAGTTACATTGCTTGCAAGGCTTGTGTGTGATGTTGTATTACCGAGTGGGCCCTAAGATACCTCTCCGTCACACGGAGTGACAAATCCCAGTCTTGATCCATACTAACTTAACTAACACCTTCGGAGATACCTGTAGAGCATCTTTATAGTCACCGAGTTACGTTGCAACGTTTGATACACACAAAGCATTCCTCCGGTGTCAGTGAGTTATATGATCTCATGGTCATAGGAATAAATACTTGACACGCAGAAAACAGTAGCAACAAAATGACACGATCAACATGCTACGTCTATTAGTTTGGGTCTAGTCCATCACGTGATTCTCCCAATGACGTGATCCAGTTATCAAGCAACAACACCTTGTTCATAATCAGAAGACACTAACTATCATCTATCAACTGGCTAGCCAACTAGAGGCATGCTAGGGACGGTGTTTTGTCTATGTATCCACACATGTAAATGAGTCTTCATTCAATACAATTATAGCATGGATAATAAACTATTATCTTGATACAGAATTATAACTATACATTTATTATTGCCTCTAGGGCATAATTCCAACAGGTGGTTCCCTCACAAAGGAAACAAGTCACCTGACTAGTTGGGCATTCCTTAGCTGGGTGATTTTCTTCACAATGAGTGCATCCATCCGTGTGTTCTTCCTGGGTGTGTCCTATTTCTCCACAGATCTTGCATGCACAAGTCTTCTCCTTCGGATTATCATAGCACTTCCGAATAAGACGGGGTCTTAACAAAGTCTTCTTGAATTCGTCCCAGGTTTCTGCTCCACTAAATCCTTGTATGGTGTGGTGCATTTTCCACCAGGTTGCAGCACTTTGTGTAAAGTACTGAAGAGCGTGTTCCACTTCATACTTCCTTGAGATCAAGTTGCTCCCGAAGTGGTTCTCCATGTTCTGAATTCATATCTCACCTTCCAGCTGGGTCATTGGTCCAGAGACTACAAGTCCAGCTTCATACTCCATCTGGTAGGGTTGAGGTTTTGGGGATGAGATGGGTAAGAGAGGGAGATACACACAATACAAACAAAATTTTTTGAGAATAGGTTTTTGTTGTGGCCGTCGAAAAACACACACCAATGACGGCTCACAAATCATCGTAACTAACGTGGGTATATAACAGGGGTTTGGACTTCTAATGGTCATGTAAATATTTGAACACTTCAGGGTCTTCAAGTTCTTCGGGTCTTGAGAGTCTACTGTTGGTGTAGCTTCAATTCTTCAAACACGTGGTGAAATCCTCTTTACTTTGAAGTGGGAGTCGGTTGATCCTTCACGTGGTCAAGGGGAAAGGGCATTGTCTAACTATTTGAGGTGAGAGAGAACATTCGATAAAATCAGAAGGGATGAGAAGTAAAGGATGTTCTTGAAAATAATTTTTTTGAGAGATTGTTCCCTAAGGGATTTCCAGTTTCTAGGGTCACGTCCTACAGTCAACATGTGCTCTGATACCATCTCTGTAGCGACCGACTCAAGACGAGTCAAGCCTCTGTGTATCTGTGCCATCCCTGGATCAGTATGCTGGCACACACAGTACATCAATGTATATATCAAAGTGCAATCACATGTAAAATAGCGTAAAACTGATATATACCTTAATATCTCAGCGGAAGCGGTCAAGGGAGTTGAGTCCCAATAAACACCAACGGCAAGTTGAGTGTAGACCGTAACCCTGGATCGTACTGTTACTCGTCGAAGAAAAATATCTGCAACATAAGACGTTGCAGCCGTGTAGGTCAGCATATTAAATATGCCGGCAAGTCACATAAGAGAGGGGTAAAGTAATAATCAACTATCTCTACATGCATATATGGTCGGTGGAGCTATGTTTTGAATAAAGCCAGTTTTATCCTAAAACAAGAGGGGTTGAAAGCAAAATGTTACTACAAGGTTTCTTGTTAACGAGATGGTTCCGCCAACCAGTTCTCGTACCCGAGTTGTCAATAATTACCCTCATCAAATATTTGTAATGGTGTTGAGAAATCCAGATAACTTCAGTTCCTTTGGCTCAAGTTGTCCATGACCGTGGACACGGCTAATCGATTAGGTTTGAGTACTCTGCAGAGTTTTGCACACGTTCCCCACAAGATTTGATCGCCTCCGGGTTTGTCCTCGCACTTCAGGGTGTTTGAAGACCGGATGATCAAAACATGCTCTTTCAACGGGTCCCTCTGAATCCCTGTCGGTGCCCATCCAATCCTACCGTTCTTCTACATCTGCTAGCACCGCCTGTCCAGAGTCGCCGCGTTGTCCAACCAAGCCAGAGCCCATAATGACTTGTGGCTGTGCAGGTAAGCCTTGAGTCTTGAAGTCTCCGTCCGTCTCTTCGAGCCTGGGTGAAGCTTTCCGCAGGATGACATGTCCTCTCCAGCATCCCGGGCATCCAGTGGGTTTTCCAGGGAGCCGATCAACCGTCCTTCACCCAGAGTTGCATTTCGTCCGAGGTCTTGAAAATCTTGTCTTAGTCCTGTCTTGATTATTATATCAACCTTGCATCACTCGTGGTATACACTCAACCAATAACCCGTCTACTCAAGCATAGCAAATATAACATTGTCGTCCCGGGGCCAAGTGTCGGGATTGTTGTGTTCCTACCACATGATACTACATCTTATACTAAAGTTTCCAAGTACCTAGGCAGCATGCAAATTGGGCAAAGAAGGTGATCTACTATGCATTGAAAACATAGGTAAAATAACATGATCAAAGATGACTTTCCTGTGATGTTGACGAAGAAGAATTTCTCGAGAAAATAACTTGATAGACTACTCGTCACTCTCCGATGAAATCTATATAGCAAGCATAGCATTCACATAAGCACTCCTACTAGCAATCATTCTAACAATCAAAACAAAAGTGCGAGTGCGAAAAAGAACCGAAAGAAACTTCAAATAGAACTAAAGAGTCTTCTACTATGAAAAACACTAAATAGTTTTGTCTAATAGAAAATAATAACTAAGAACTAAGTTATAAGTTTAACTAAGATAAAATAAAGTGTTTTTCACAAAACTTTTTGAAAGTATTCCCAAACGGGGTTTGAAACAACGGTGAAAACAATTGCATGTTACTACGGAGCTAGAATTGATTCAATGAAAACAAATAAACATAAAATAAAGGCTTGTTGCAAAACTACTGTTAACTAACATAAAAAAACAATAATAATCTTTATGGAATAATAAAGGAAATGTTTTAAAACAAAAGTAGAAAAAGAATTAGCCGAAATCCTAAAAACGGTGAAACAGAAATTGTTTCACATGAAATAATGAGTTAAAAATACTCAAACAACTCTGAAAATTTTACCACTGATACATAAGATCACTAGTGATCAGTACCAAAAGGAATCAAATTAAAAGCTATTTTTAAATTCCTGGAATAGGCAAAACAAGGTTTAAACCAAATCTGATCTAACTTATATTTAAAAAATTTCAAACATAGACAAATTATATGTTTTTAAAAACTACAGAAAAATTGTGAGCTACTGGAAAAAGAATCAAAGTCATTGGACTTCGGGATAAAAAGTTGTGGCCAAAACAAGATTGAAAGTTGTTGTTTTTGCAGTCAAAACGGAAAAAAAAACTACTGCTACTAGTACTAACAAAGGTACACGTGGCAAGCTGTGGTTGTGTTTGTTGCAACGCTTCGGGCAAACGGCCGAGTTCTAACAAAAGTGCTGGCTAAAGTCATAAGTGGAAAAATAAACCACTGGTTTTCTGGGATAAACCGAAGAGGTATAGATGATATAATCTGGACAATTGCATGGAGATCTAAGGGCTAAGAAAGGATCAAAAGAAAAACAGAAAGAGAGAGAGAAACTACCAACTGGGCAGTGTTGCACTGGCGATGGAGGAAGATGGCGTCGCCGGCGAGGGAGATGGGGAGCTCCGGGGCGTGGAGAGGATGGGGGCAGCGGCGACGGGGGTCCTTCTCCTCCGCGGGGTGGCGCTCGGGGGAACGGAGGGCTCCAGGGCGGTGGCTCCCAGGGCGACCAAAAGGAGCAGCTCGCTTCTGCTGCACCGGCGGGGGTGCTGCTTTGGGCGGGGAGGCGGCGGCGGGGTGGGAACGGGGTGGCGGTGGAGGCTTCGAAGGTGGGGTGCAGGGGGTGGCAAGGGGGCGCTGGGGCTGTTGTTGCTGCTGCTGCGGGGTGGTGCAGCCGAAGGTGGGGTGCAGCGGCTAGGGAGGCGGCGAGGGGAGAGGGAGGCGGCG
>NC_058524.1:327614888-327627388 GCF_904849725.1 Hordeum vulgare subsp. vulgare | reverse complement strand
TCGGCACTCGATTCCGAGCCCCACAGCCAGATCTGGACCATCTCCGGCGAAGATCCATCGCGGATCTGGTCGCCGCCGGTCAGTCTCCGAGCCCCACAGCCAGATCTGGAGCCTACTCCCTATTAGTTAGTGCTAATAAGACACTCACAACGGGCCCTAGCAGTGGGTCAAACCCATTATCTCCTATGTCGCTGTCCAGTGGCCCCCACCTGTTAGGTTTGACCTGACCAGGTCGGCTGACCTGCTGACACAGTGCTGACGTAGATCTGACGCAATAAAGAGATTTTCTGATTATAAAAGAATTCTAGAAAATGACTAACACTTCTAAAAATCATAGAAAATAATCTGTAACTCCAATGAAAATAATTTATATATGAAAAATGATCAGAAAAAAATCTGATTTTGATATTTTCAAACATGTTTGAAAATGTTAACATCACTAAACAGATAAAATGATGAATAGGATAACCTTATTAAATAATTAGGAGTTGGAATTTGATATCCATTTGAATTCCACTTCAAATATTATGACCAAACAATGATCAAGCACAAACAGCACTGCAACATACCATCCTCATGCATGCTAAAACAAGATTACCTGAGCATCAGGTCGAATCAATTAAAAGGGTATTCGAAAATACCTTGTTTGAAGTGATATTTGAATCTTGATTGAAATCAACTTCAACTTAAGAAATGGTAGCCACATTAGCCTACCACCTTTCATTTTCATGCCATGCTCATGCATCATTTTGTTGCATATGCTTGTTATTGATTGATGTTGTTTTTACTGGTAGGCCCCGCTCCTCCGAATTCCACCGAATATCCGAGTGACTGATATTATCCCTCTGCTGAGCAACAAGGCAAGCAACCATTGTGATCATCCCGATAAATCTCATGTTCTCGCGCCTGCTCTTACTTATTGCATTAGGTCAAAATGCTTTCCCTGCTTTTACCACGTTAGTTGAACCCGCTTCCTTTGCATGACCTGTCCTTGTCAAAGTAAATAGCTGAACCTTGCAACCTAGCATACCTGGTAGATGCTTGAGACATGATGTGCCTTATCCTGCTATGCATGCTATGCTTAGAGTTGTGTATGGTCTTGCATCTGGGTGATGAACAGGATCGTGAGAATGTGTTCAGTTGGTAAAGGTCGTGTGTTGAACCGGATTTGGTAAAGGTACCGGTGAAAGGCTATGTAGGAGTACATGGCGGGTTGTTTCATTGGGACCGTCCTTAGGAACTGAGTTCCGTGTATGTAATCCAAGACTAGATACTACGACACGTGGGGACACTTAGTTGACCCTCTCGACTTATTAATCGCTTAGTACTCGGTCCTGGAGTTGCAAGTAGTTTCTGGTGTTTATAGTCATGCTGGAGGCCGTGCGTCGCGCTGACCTTAGAGGTGGGCTATGATGCGGTAGGCAGTGGCATTGTGTACCAAGTGGCACCCGGATGGTGGGCTTGGGAACCCTGCGCACATCGTTTGGGGCCGTGGCGGAACCCTCGACCGGACTTTCGTGCGGGTTACCCTCAGATCGGCGATAGACCTGGACTAAGTATTAGCGTGTTTAACGGTCGAGGCCGACTCCCTCGCTGGGATTCTGCTTGAAGGTTGCCGGGGTGCATGATGTGCACATGGCGATAAGTGGCGAGAGCGTGTGTGAAGAAGTACACCCCTGCAAGGTTATGATCTATTCGAATAGCCGCGTCCGCGGATATGGACTACTTGGAAACATATGTTGTTCATAGATAACTATAATGGCTACTCATAAAATTGTCAAGATAAGTGTGAGTGTCGTGGATGGCATTTCCGTTTGGAGACGGAATGATTCCACGACGGAGTATTGTTGTGGTGTTAGTGGACTCGTGTGCGAGAATTATAGTTGTCAAAACTATTTAAAAATACAAGTTGTCTAGCCAAGAGTCAAATGCTGGCTTTCTGCATGAAACCCTACAACTCCTTTTTGATACCTTGCATGAGTAGATAGTTTATCCTAAAGTCTTGCTGAGTACTTTCGTACTCACGTTTGCTTAATAAATTGTTGCAGAGGTTGTTAATGACCCTAATGGAGGGTTCTACCTAGACATCGACGACGACGAGTAGCTGGTATCCCAGCTACGATATGGCCCTAGGATGGGTCTGTAGATAGTCAGGCCATGTGCCTTTATCTTTTCATCTGTCTGTACTCAGACAGTTTTACTCTTCCGCTGGCTTGTAAGAATTGTGTGTATGACTTGTTATGATGGGTCATGAGACCCCTACCATGTAATATTATGTGTGACGCTCTTCCGAGCCTTCTAAATAAAGTTTGTATGTTTATGGTTATGTTGTGATGCCATCGATGTATCTATACATATCAGTATGCCATGCGTACGTGTGTTGTACTTGATACGTATGGGGTTCGAATACCTAGCTGTAGGCTTTAGTAGCACTCCTTACAGGGAAATGCCCCTTTGTGATTCCAGCGAGCCATGGTAGTTCGCTACTGCTCCGGACACACTGGTTGACCGGCATGTGTCCTTCTTAGCTGATGTGTCCGTCCCTTTGGGGAAATGTCAGGCGATGTAACGGAGTCCCTGTAGCTTGCTACGACTCGTCTACATTCGTTGGTGATCGACACCTGCTTTGCTGGGTTATGTATGCCTGTCCCTGTGCGGAATTGCGGCTTTGGTTTATGACTAGACATGTCGATCCGGGTTCTTTGTCATTGGAATGCTAGCAACACAATTGCATACGCGAGTCAAAAGGCGCAAACGGTCCCGGCTAAGGTAAGGCTGCAGCCGTGGGGATAACCTTGCGTGACACTGCAAAGAGATGCGATGTGTTACAGGCTGGATTCCTATGACTTAGGATCGGGGTCCCGACAGCGTTGGTATCAGAGCCTGACTGACTGTAGGATTACTAAGCCAAACTGGTCGAAGTTGAGTCTAGAATTGCTTTAGTTCTATATAAGAGAATTTTTTGTGGAAGGGAACGTAAGACTCTTGCTTCTCTTCTCAAGTTATTCTATTCTGGTCATCCTCGTCTTTTCTATGGGGATTAAGGACTAGGTTACTTATCTTCTCTTAGGCTCGTGTTTCTGATCGGCAGATTATAGGACAACGGGTCGAGAGTACTTGGGGTTTCTTTTATCCCAAGGAAAAGGAAGTAAGTTATGATGAAATGGGAATTGAACTTGATAGTTGAGTGGTTACGCTATCTTATTTCTATGGGTTGTCTCAAAATTGTTTTTGAGCATTTACAGCCGTTATGCTACCCAATTTTGTCTTCAGAGCTCTAATGCTTTTGCATTACCCTCTATTTTCAGATGCCTGGCCGTCCTTCTCGTCAGGTGGTTCGTCTAACTAGGTGCATTGATGTGCCAGGTCATACGGCCATGCTAGTAAGGATGATGTCAGTATCCGGTTACCGCTCGTACCCAGAGTACACAGTGGAGGAGCAGTACCGGGATTTTAATCAGAGTCAGTACCTCTGCACTGTTAGGGTATTCCTAGATTACCCTGGAGCTGAGGAGCCGATCCATTGGTCTTCTGGATTGGGGGTCACTGTTGACATGGCAGTACAAGATGCTGCCTATTCAATGCTGACCATCATGAGGGCCAGAAATGCACTGCTGCAGAATTCAGAGTTCTGCTATGTTCCTGCCTCTCAGTCAGGAGAAGAAGGATAGCTCAGTGGGGTCTACTTTGATTCCTCTATGGAGGATCCGTTGCTGCAGTCCACTGCTGAGATGCTAGAGAATAGAGATAGGGATGCTCGTGCCCTTCGTATGGAGCTCTATGCTACACGTGCCCGTCTGTGGACGGCTTTGACGCAGCTGGCGCCTGTAGTCCAGACAAGGTATGGAGATATGGAGATGCTGAACCCTGTTAGGACCCATCTTCGGGCTCATGTTGACTGGCCTGTTATAGGAGGAGTCATCCCTCTTCGGGGATCTCTACTACCACCAGTCAGGGGACCAAGGCCAGACCCGTGTCCTTACGATCCTAGGGGTCTCAGGCTGGAGTATTTCCCGATCCGCAGGTTGAGCTTCCAGGCTTGGGAGGCAATCTTTAAGAGATGTTCTATGTGGATGCCAGAACCCGCGAGTGGTAGGATAATATGGTAGTAGTTGTACTTCCATAGTCCTGTGTGTCTTGTGGAGTATGCTTGTGTCGTGAGATGAATTCCGGAGGCATAGATAAATAATGTATAGGAAGCTCGGAAGCCTCTGATGAGTAGTTTCATAATTTCAGTAGTTTGCTCTTCGGTTAAGGTTGTACTGAACTATGTAATGGTGTGTATGAACCATGGTGTATATATAGCAGTTTCTTGTTACCATGTTGTTCGGATATTCATTTCCGCATTCCATGTGTTCAGTGCATTCTTAATCCATAGTTAGTATTGATGTTGATATTGGTCTAAGCTGTGAGTTTGTTTGTCAGGATGGTGTTCACCAGGTTGAACCGTGCCCCTGCTCATGAGCAAGGAGAGGGTAGTCAAGCATCGCATGAGGAACGGCCTCACCCGCCCTCTCTCGCGGAAGTTATGCTTGAGGTAGAGAGAAACAAAAGGGAGACCAACCGTCTGTTAGAGCGTATTGAGCAAAATACGGCTCGTCAGCCTAGGAATTATGAAGTGTCCCTCAACGACTTTGTGAAGCAGAATCCTCCAAAGTTCCATCACTCCGTCGATCCCCTCGACACTGATGATTGGTTGTGCAGTATATCGCACAAGATTCACTATGCGAATGTTTCTGAGGCCGGCAAGGTGACCTTTGCGGCGTACTTTCTGGAAGGACCCGCCAATCTTTGGTGGGAGAACTTTGAAGCTATGCGCCCTGCCGGACCAGCAGCCACATGGGCAGACTTTAGTGCAGCCTTCTGTCTGCACCATATTCCAGAGGGCCTGATGGACAGAAAGAGAGAGGAGTTTTGTGCATCCACTCAGGGAAAGTTGACCGTCGATGCCTATAGCCGCGAGTTCGGTAACCTCGTCCGCGATGCAACTGAAGAGGAGTCAACTGATGCCAAGAAGCAAGCAAGATTCCGTAAGGGTCTGAGCCCTCAGCTTCGTCGTGATTTGCGCCTCCACGAGTGTACAAGTTTTCAAGCTCTTGTCAACAAGGCGATCAGTGCCGAGACTGGTCATACCGACTATGAAGCCACAAAGAAGCACTCCCGTGACTCTGGCTTATCATCTGGTTCCGCGTTTCCAAAATGCAGGCTGTTGGTTCCAAATAGTTCTCTTCCGCCAAGATACACTCCGAGGCCATCCTATGGGGCGCCTCAGACGAATCAGACCAACCCTCCAGCAAAAACCTATGGTGGTCCAGCTAGCAATGTTGCACCATGTGCCAATCAAGTGATCTGTTACAAGTGTGGAGAACGGGGGCACTATTCCCGACAGTGTCCTCAGAATGTGGGTGCCAAGCAACCCGGAAAGTCCGTTGGGCAAGGCAACTCAGGCAAAGCTTACTATGTGAAGCCAACTCCTGCATGGGGCCGTGTGAACTATGTTTCAGCAGAAGAAGCTGCACAGGATCCCGACGTCATACTGGGTACGCTCCTTGTTAATCATCACCCAGCGTCTGTTCTCTTTGACACTGGGTCTTCTCATTCCTTCATCTCAGAAAAGTTATGCACAGTTGCATAACATGTCTTTCTGTGATATGCCAATCCCATTGGTTGTCCAAATCCCTAGTAGTAACTGGCAAACCTGCAGGATAACCTATGACAATGAAATTCTAGTAGACAGGCTAGTTTTTCTAGCATCCTTGATAGCCATGAAATCTTCGGATATCAATATCATCTTGGGTATGGACTGCATGTTAGTTCACTATGCCAAGATTGATACTCATTCTAGTAATGTTCATCTTACCCATCCCTCGGGTGAGATAGTCAATGTCTCTACTCGAGTTGCCAAATGCCAACTCTATTCCCTCAATGCCAACCCTCTTCCGGAACTTGAAGACATTCCGGTAGTCCGTGACTTTCCGGATGTTTTTCCATAGGAACTGCCAGGAATTCCACCTGACAAAGATGTAGAGTTTGTGATAGACCTTATTCCGGGAACCGTTCCAATAGCCAAACGACCGTATAAGATGGCACCCCTGGAGCTAGTCGAACTTAAGAAGCAACTAGATGAGGCCTTGAATAAAGGTTTCATTCGTCCTAGTTCTTCTCCTTGGGCTTGTCCCGTCCTCTTCGTCAAGAAGAAAGACGGAACGGATCAGATGGTTGTTGATTACCGACCAGTTAATCTGGTCACCATAAAGAACAAGTATCCGCTACCCAGGATCAACGACCTGTATGATCAGCTCGCTGGATCCTCAGTCTTCTCAAAAATGGATTTTAGGTTGGGATACCATCAAATCAAGATCAAGAACGGGGACATTCCAAAAACGGTTTTTGTCACTCGTTATGGCCAATACGAGTACACCGTCATGTCCTCCGGTTTAACCAATGCCCCAGCCACCTTCTCTTGCTTGATGAATTCAATCTTCATGGAGTATTTGGACAAATTCGTCGTAGTATACCTCGACGATATTCTCATCTACTCGAAGAACAAACAAGAACATGCCGAGCATATAAGGCTGGTATTGATGAAACTTTGAGAGCATCGCCTTTATGCCAAGTTTTCAAAATGTGAATTTTGGTTACCAGAAGTGACCTATCTAGGTCACGTAATCTCTGGTAAGGGTATTGTTGTCAATCCCGAGAGAGTTCAAGCTGTCCTTGATTGGACTCAACCTGAATCGGTTAAGCAAGTTAGGAGTTTCCTTGGTCTAGCGAGCTATTGTCGCCGCTTTGTTGAGAATTTCTCCAAGGTTGCAAAGCCTCTAACTGAACTCCTCAAGAAAGATAAAAAGTTCGAGTGGACACCACAGTGTGAGCATAGTTTTCAGGAACTGAAAAGACGCCTGACTTCCGCACCTGTGTTGCTACCACCAGATTTCTCTAAGGACTTTGTTATCTACTGCGACGCCTCGCGACAAGGATTAGGTTGCATTATCATGCAAGATCGTCATGTGATTGCATACGCATCTCGATAGTTGAATCCACATGAGGATAATTATCCCCCACATGATCTTGAGCTTGCAGCTGTAGTATGTGCACTTAAAACCTGGCGACATTACCTTCTTGGTAATCGTTGCGAAATATTCACCGATAACCAAAGTCTGAAATATATCTTCACCCAACCGGATTTGAATCTCAGGCAAAGACGGTGGGTTGAGTTCATCACGGATTACAACTTAGGGATAACTTACACCCCGGGGAAGGCCAATGTTATGGCTGATGCACTAAGTCGTAAGTCTTATTGTAACAATCTGATGCTACAACGGAGGAAAACTACATCTCTATGAGGAATTTCGGAAGTTAAATCTTCATATTGTTCCTCAAGGATTCCTTTCTACCCTGGTGGCGAAGCCTACTCTTAGGGATCAAATCATAGCCGTGCAGGAATATGATAAGGGTATATCCCGGATTAAGGAAAATATTGCTAGCGGAAACGCTAGGGATTTCTCTATCAATGAGCAAGGTGTTGTGTTCTTTCAGAACCGTTTAGTGGTTCCTAAGAGCAAACGTCTGCGGCAATTGATCCTTAAGTAGGCTCATGATTCTCCTCTCACCATTCATGGTAGTACTAAGACGTATCAGGACCTACGCCAGAGGTTTTGGTGGACTAGGATGAAGAGAGAAATTGTGGATTTAGTTGCTAACTGCGACGTTTGTCGTCGAGTCAAGGCAGAACATCAAAGGCCTGCTGGCACCCTTCAACCTTAGCTATTCCTGAATGGAAATGGGATAAAGTTAGTATGGATTTCATCACCGGATTTCCCAAGACCAAGAAAGGAAATAATGCTATCTTTGTGGTCATTGACCGTCTTTCCAAAGTAGCTCATTTTCTTCCAGTTCGTGAGAGTATAACGGCTAGCCAGCTAGCAGAGTTATATATCTCTCGAATAGTGTCTCTTCATGGTGTTCCTCTGGAGATTAACTCAGACCGTGGAAGTATCTTTACTTCTCGCTTCTGGGAGAGTTTTCAGAATGCTATGGGGACTCACTTATCTTTTAGCACTGCTTTACATCCTCAATAAAGTGGTCAAGTAGAAAGAGTGACTCAAATCCTAGAAGATATGCTCCGAGCTTGTGTTATATCGTTCGGTATGAATTGGGAGAAGTGTCTTCCATTCGCCGAATTTGCCTATAACAATAGTTATCAATCAAGCTTGGGCAAAGCTCCTTTTGAAGTTCTCTATGGACGAAGATGTCGAACACCTCTTAATTGGTCAGAAACCGGAGAGAGGCAACTCTTTGGCCCGGATATGATCCAAGATGCAGAAGAGCAGGTTTGCATTATTCGTGAAAAGTTGAAAATAGCCCGGTCTCGTCAAAAGAGCCAATATGATCGTCGTCGTAAGGCTGTGACCTTTGAAGTTGACGAGAAGGCTTACCTTCGGGTTACACATTTGAAGGGTACCCATCGATTCGGTATCAAGGGCAAGTTGGCTCCTCGTTACATTGGTCCTTTTCGCATTCTTGCCAAATGAGGAGAAGTTGCCTACCAATTGGAACTTCCTCCGCATCTTTCCAAGGTTCATGATGTATTCCATGTCTCACAACTCAGGCGTTGCTTTTCGGATCATATCCGTGAAGTGGACCACGAAACGCTTGATCTCCAAGATAACCTTTCATACCGAGAATACCCTGTGCGTATTCTTGATCAAGCTAAGCGTACCACTCGACGTCGAAACCTCAAGTTTCTTAAGGTTCAATGGTCAAATCATTCCGAAAAGGAGGCAACATGGGAAAGAGAGGATCGTCTCCGACTTGAGTATCCCGCGCTATTCCCGACGACTTCCAAATCTCGGGACGAGATTCTTTTGAGTGGGGGTGAGTTGTCACATCCCTGATCCCTGTTAGGGTTTAGTAACTTGTGCTCATGTTTTCTTTCAATGCATCCAAGGAAATGAAATGGAAACCCCAAAAGCAAAACAAGAAAAACCAAAGGAAAAGCCTAGCCACTTCTTATTCAAAAGAATTCCAACAAGTGCCAAAATCAATGAACCCAAAATGGCATTCTTAAAAGTTCAATATTTCTAATAAATGTTGAAAACAAAATATCAGAGATGAAACTTATTTTCAAACTACTTTTGGCATTTTAAATTTAAGTTAAAAGCTACTGAAAACAATTATATATTTGTTTTCAAATAATTTAAGTTTCCAAAAATGTTGAAAACTTTATGAGTGGTTGGAAATATTCCAACTAACACTCGGGGCTATTCAAACTAATTTTTGAATTGCTTTCTGAAGCCAACATAAATAGCAACTAATATCAGCAAATAAAACTGAAAACAGAAACAAAACAAAAAGGAAAAAAGTCTATCCTACGCTCACATGTACAGGCCCAGCCCATAGGGGCACGGTCGTCTTCATCCTCTGCCTTCTAGCAGAGGAGATATCGACCACGGCGGCTCCCCTCCACCTCCTCCTTCGCCGTGGCGCTCCCCGGTGCCCCTAGGACAGCGCGACAACGGGGATGAGTTCCCCGAGCACTCCCTTATCCTCTCTCTCTCCCCCCATTTCCCCTCCTCTCGGTTTTCTTCCTCGTCTCTTCCTGCCACCATTAACAGGAGCTTGAGCTCGAGCCAACCGAGCTCTCTAGCCACAGGGAAGCCTCCCCGAGTGCTCCATATTCTCCGCCTCATCGTGCTCGATGCGCACGCCAAAGGAATCGACCTCCCTGAGCTCTGCAACGCCCCATTGCCGTCGTCTTCAACCTCCGGCCGCCGGCAAATCGACGTTGGATCGCCGTCTACAGCACCTCCCCGAGCTGTCCGAGCCTCCCATCGTCTCCACCGTGAGCTCGCGTGCGTTTCCCCTCTGTTTCCCCTCGTTTTCTTGCACTCTAGCAACGAGACCGAGGAGCCCGAGCTCCGGCAGCCGCCTCGGCTCGTCGCCGGCGTCCTCCGGTCACCCTCAGCCCCTCCTGATACCCAGAGTGGATGAGGTTGAGCCTGGGGATCATCTCAGTGCTCTCGGCATTCGATTCCGAGCACCACAGCCAGATCTGGAGCATCTCCGGCGAAGATCCGCCGCGGATCTGGTCGCCGCTGGTCAGTCTCCGGCGGGGAACGACGTGGTCGGCCTAATCCCTGTTAGTTAGCGCTAATAAGACACTCACACTGGGCCCTAGCAGTGGGTCAAACCCACTTAGGGGCTAGTCAGCACGGGATTATCTCCTGTGTCGCTGTCCAGTGGCCCCCACCTGTCAGGTTTGACCTGACCAGGTCGGCTGACTTGCTGACACAATGCTGACGTAGATCTGACGCAATAAAGATATTTTCTGATTATAAAAGAATTCTAGAAAATGCCTAAAACTTCTAAAAATCATAGAAAATAATCTGTAACTCCAATGAAAATAATTTATATATGAAAAATGATCAGAAAATCCAAAGAATCTGATTTTGATATTTTCAAACATGTTTGAAAATGTTAGCATCACCAAACAGATAAAATGATGAATAGGATAACCTTATTAAATAATTAGGAGTTGGAATTTGATATCCATTTGAATTCCACTTCAAATATTATGACCAAACAATGATCAAGCACAAACAGCACCCCAACATACCATCCTCATGCATGCTAAAACAAGATTACCTGAGCATCAGGTCGAATCAATTAAAAGGGTATTCGAAAATACCTTGTTTGAAGTGATATTTGAATCTTGATTCAAATCAACTTCTACTTAAGAAATGGTAGGCACATTAGCCTACCACCTTTCATTTTCATGCCATGCTCATGCATCATCTTGTTGCATATGATTGTTATTGATTGATGTTGTTTTTACCGGTAGGCCCCGCTCCTCCGGATTCCACCGAATATCCGACTGACGGATATTATCCCTCTGCTGAGAAACAAGGCAAGCAACCATTTTGATCATCCCGATAAATCCCATGTTCTCGCTCCTGCTCTTACTTATTGCATTAGGTCAAAATGCTTTCACTGCTTTTACCACGTTAGTTGAACCCACTTCCTTTGCATGACATGTCCTTGTCACGGTAAATAGCTGAACCTTGCAACCTAGCATACCTGGTAGATGCTTCAGCTATGATGTGCCTTATCCTGCTATGCATGCTATGCTTAGAGTTCTGTATGGTCTATCATCTGGGTGATGAACAGGATCGTGAGAATGTGTTCAGTTGGTAAAGGTCGTGTGTTGAACCTGATTTGGTAAAAGTATAGGTGAAAGGCTATGTAGGAGTACATGGCGGGTTGTTTCATTGGGACCGTCCTTAGGAACTGAGTTTCGTGTATGTAATCCAAGACTAGATACTACCACACGTTGGGATACTTAATTGACCCTCTCGACTTATTAATTGCTTAGTACTCGGTCCAGGAGTTGCAAGTAGTTTGTGGTGTTTATAGTCATGCTGCAGGCCGTGCGTAGCGCTAACCTTAGAGGTGGGCTATGATGCGGTAGGCAGTGGCAGGTGTACCAAGTGGCACCCGGATGGTGGGCTTGGGAACCCTGCGCACATCATTTGGGTAGTGGAGGAAACCTCGGCCGGACTTCCGTGCGGGTTACCCTCAAATAGGCGATAGACGTGGACTAAGTATTAGCGTGGTGAACGGTCGTGGCCGACTCCCTCGCTGGGCTTCCGCCCGAAGGTTGCCGAGGTGCATGACGTGCACATGGCGATAAGTGGCGAGAGCGTGTGTGAAGAAGTACACCCCTGCAGGGTCATGATCTATTCGAATAGTCGCGCCCGCGGATATGGACTACTTGGAAACATATGTTGTTCATAGATAACTATAATGGCTACTCATAAAATTGTCAAGATAAGCGTGATGTCGTGGACGGCATTTCCGTATGGAGACGGAATGATTCCACGACGGAGTATTGTTGTGGTGTTAGTGGACTCGTGTGCGAGAAACATAGTTGTCAAAACTATTTAAAAATACAAGTTGTCTAGCCAAGAGTCAAATGCTGGCTTTCTGCATGAAACCCCACAACTCCTTGTTGATACCTTGCATGAGTAGATAGTTTATCCTAAAGTCTTGCTGAGTACTTACGTACTCACGTTTGCTTAATAAATTGTTGCAGAGGTTGTTAATGGTCCTAATGGAGGGTTCTACATAGACATCGACGACGATGAGTAGCTGGTATCCCAGCTACGATCTGGCCCTAGGATGGGTCTGTAGATAGTCACGCCATGTGCCTTTATCTTTCCATCTGTTTGTACTCAGACAGTTTTACTCTTCCGCTGGCTTGTAAGAATTGTGTGTATGACTTGTGATGATGGGTCGTGAGACCCCTACCTTGTAATATTATGTGTGAGGCTCTTCCGAGCCTCCTAAATAAAGTTTGTATGTTTATGGTTCTGTCATGATGCCATCGATGTATCTATACATATCGGTATGCCATGCGTACGTGTGTTGTACTTGATATGTATGGTGTCTGAATACCTAGCCGTAGGCTTTAGTAGCACTGCTTACGTGGAAATGCCCCT